>NW_018407426.1:1288351-1361247 GCF_002113885.1 Mizuhopecten yessoensis
AGCAAGGGGACAGTGACGCTCTTGAACAGATTTGGCAACTGCATCAGCTATCAGGATGCCCAGAGGTACATTACAACCATGGCAGAGGCAGTTGACGAACAGACATCCGAGGATGGTCTCTTCATACCAACGAACTTGAAAGTAGGACGACTCACTCAGTGTGCCTTTGACAACCTTGATTTTCATGAGTACACCAAGGATGGACGAACACTGCATGGCACGACCCACATCATATTCCAATACATGAATGCAGAGGAAGATCCCACACCCATAGTCAGTGTACCTCTGCTGAAATCCCGCCGATCTTCACGGGAATTTCATGTGCCATTTCAAACCAGGGAGAGCTACCTGAGATCGTCAAAGGAGTCGATCTCTGGTCGGAGTAGAAACAGGGTCCAAACAGCCAGAAGGCCTGGGTAAGCCCCTTGACCAGGTAAGCGTCCTCTGGCACCTGGTGCATGTCTGCCCCGCACTTCTCCTGGAGGGCCTGAAACCAAGCTGCACAGCGCCAATATGGAGTACATTCCAGGCTCTACTCATTCCAGATGTTACACCCGCTACTGTGATCAACTATGGTCCTTTCTTTCCACAGTCACCGACAAATCCAGATGTGGTTGAGAAGTCAGTGGAGTACTGCATGGGAGTGTCAAGGAAGATGGGTCAGGAGTTCACCATCATCACATGCGACCAAGCGATCTATGAAGTTGCCTTCGGCCTGCAGAAGAAGATGTCTGAGAAGTACGCCAAACTAGTCCTACGGATGGGGGGCTTCCATATCGCCCAGAACTTCCTGGGGCCATTGGACATCTGATGCAGGACACAGGAATCGAAGACCTGATGGTGGAGGCCCGGGTGTGCCTCCGTGGAACAGCTAACAAGATCATGTCGGGGAAGGATTACTATGCGATGCTGAGGGCGCACAGCATGGTACATGCAGCTATGTTTGATCTACACTGGGAAACATTTGAGAAATGGCTGGTCAACGAAGGCAAGGACATGGAGGCAATGTCAATGCTAGCATGCAATGTCCAGCAGCTCCTAGATGCCCTGCCAGCAATTGATGCAGAGAAGGCATCTGCTGCATGCAATGATGCAACCGACCAGTGGAAGGAGGTGTCACGTCTGATGGTCGAGTTTGATAAGTCATGTACATCTGCTACCACGAAGCTGTGGTTAATGTACATGGACATGGTCATGATACTAAAAAGGTAATCTATGCAGAGAGGGCAGGTCTCTGGCAGGAACACCTTGCTGAGGTGGAAAAGATGTTGCCGTCCATGGTTGCTGCCTACCTCACTACCTTGAAGCGATGAGAGGGCTCCCTACACTGGCACCGGACATTGCCAAGCCATTTAACGATGGAGAGTTCACCGTACGTCAGACGGAGGGCAGATTCAATGGTGTCTGGACAGATATGGCGCTAGAGAAGACCTACAACCGTGATGCGAAAACAAAGCTCTTCACTGGCATCAGTCAGCAGCCAGCAGCCATGGAGATATACCTGCGTGCTCTTCCAGTGTTGACAGCTGTATCAAAGCAAACAAAGGCCATGGCACACTTAGACAAGTGTGCCCATAATCATCATGAAGACCTTGACAGGCAAGCGACAAAAGATGCTTAGAGTATCTTAGAGTATGGAAAAAGTGACAGATGTCATCAAGAACCAAATGATTAACCCATTCCTGTGTGAAGAACAGGAATTGCTGAACATCTCCACAGGCTACAAAGCTGCATCTGAAGACCTGCTAAGTGCACGCAAAAAAGGACTCCAGGCATTGGCCCTAGCACGAGAAACGGAGAGTGAGAAAGTAGTCCCTGTGAAATTGGCCACATTTGCAGCACAGACAAAGAAGTCACTGTCCATGGCACAGAAGGCAAAGAAGATATATGAGGAAGAAAGTGCAGTTGTACGAAACCTGTACTTTGTGCAAGATCTGGATGAAGAGAAGAAGGTTGAGTTATTCAGCCATGAATGGACGAGCTGTCCTGCATCCCTGTTTGAGCCTGATTCGAGCCTTGATCAGGGGTATGCGATGCGTAAAGGCAACAAGGCTGACTACCTGGTTGCCATCAAGTCGTCCCTTGGCAACTCCTGGATGCAGGCAGACAAATTACCCCCATCAGATGAGCCAGTCGTGTTGGTAGTTGACGCCATGGCATTCATTCAGCGATGCCAACAACTTGGAAGCAGCACCTTCCACGAATTGCAAGAGAACTACCTGAAGCAGCTTCTTAGCACCAAACCAGACAGCTGTGACTGCATCAACTTTGTTGGGGACCGGTATGATGTCACTGCAGCGGAAAGCCTGAAAAGCGAGGAGCGCGAAAAGAGAGAGAAGACACATCCCAGCAAGATGAAAGAGTACAAGCCTCATGATGCCCTTGCAATTCCTGAGTGGAAAGGCTTTGTTCAAAACCCCCATAACAAAGCAAACCTGCTGCACTACATGGGCGAGACATGGACTGCACAGCACAAGTCACTTCCTCCGGGATGTACACTCCTTCTCGGAGGAGTCTTCCGTGACCCTGGCCGAACAGTCATGTTATCAACGAACTGCCAGATAGAGCTCCCTGAACTTTCCTGTGTGAAGCACGAGGAGGCGGACACACGGATGTTCGCTCACATTACATACTGTGTACAATTCCTTCATCACAAGCGGGTTGTTGTGATGGCAACAGACACAGATGTCATCATGTTGTGCATCTACTATAGTATGCGTTTCGCTGAACTGGAAGAGTTATGGGTGAAAAAGATGGACATATATCTGCCTGCCCATGCCATTGCTACATCTCTTGCCATGCAGAGTGATGTAGATGCTGCCCAACTGACATCAGTCCTGTTGACCATCTACATACTGACCGGGTGTGACACAGTCAGCTATCTCTACAGAAGAGGGAAGAAGCGAGCCTACAAAGCGGCCATCGACAACATTGGACACCTGCTGCCACTTGCCAGATATGGCGACCCTGATGAAAGCCTAGAGGTGACGGAAGAAGTTGTCACAGCAGCTAGGCGGTACATCATGGCACTCTATGACCGGAGTGACTTCGGTGGCTCCCTTGATGCGCTGCGGGCTCATCTCTTCGCGAGTATCAAGGGTGACATGCGATCTCTGCCACCAACTGAAGATGCCTTCCGGCTGCACCTACTCAGATCCCTTCATCAGGTGGCTGTGTGCAAACGAGCACACTTGTCTGAGCCAATCTACCCCGTTGCAACATACTTTGGCAGACACCTGGTCAATGACAAGTTAGTGGCAACCATGATGTTGAAGCAGCCGAAGCCGACTGAATTTAAACGGGCCAAATATTGCCGTTGCAAGAAGAGCAAGTGTGGACGAGGATGTTCCTGTGCTAAAGCAAATGTGAAGTGTGTGATCGCATGCCTGTGCGCTGGAGACCCAAACAAATGTTCAAGGGTTGAACTGGCAGTGGAAGGCAGTGATAGTGACTAACTGTACACCTGAGCATGTTTCAGACCATCCAGACTCTTCAAGTCAGAAGTGATTTGTTTGATCTCTTGACGTACTGCGTTATTGTGAAATCAGTAGTGATCACGAGCTGTACGAGTAATATAAATGGTGTAAGTATTGATGTAGGCACAGTGTAGTTGTTGCGGCAACATACGTATTGATGCTAGTAGGTGTCACAAAGGTCTAGCATACCTTAGAAAGATGTAATATCACTTGAAATGTTATTTCCGATAAAACTGAATGAATGAATAAACAACATTTTGTTTCAAATAATTGAGTTTAATACTATTTTATTACGTACTGTGAATTCATTATTATTGGTGGGGTACTAATTTTCGTGGATTTTGTGGATAGCACTATCCACGAATTAAAAGTCCCAACGAGATATGGTTAATTAGTGTTGTTATTGTTAGGCACTGGCAAATCCACGAATTTAAGTACCCACGAACTTGTCCATTTCAATCAATCCACGAAATTTGGAGCCCACGAAAATAAATGAATTCACAGTATATTTCCCATGGCCATGCACAATTTATGGCCCCTAAATTAACTATTTACTTCATGTAAGTAATTACTATAATGCCCTTATCCAAATGATTAAACAAACCCCACAAATTATGACATCATGCTGAGTTATCACGCAGCGACCGCAATTTTTGAAATTGGGGGTAGGGATAGCAAAATCGCCATAACACATTCCATATTTATAACTGAAGCCTAATTATCGGTGTGGAGTGCCTGACATGAATGAGGAACATATTGATATATTGTATGATGTGATAGCATCATCCCTTTTTGATTACCAGTGAAGTAAAGACGAAAATATGAACAAATTATTAAAATCGGGGCGCTATTTTGGGATTTCAATAATTATAAATCATTTCTGAATGTTCTTTAAACATATTTCTCTATTTGATTAGGTCAAGACATGTCTAACGTTGGTCTGGAATGCATGTGATGACGACCATCGCCACCTACAATTGATTTGAAACAAAAATGTATATTTGTCATATTTTTGCTATAAAATAGGGGGATGCATGTACAAAATTGGCCACAATTATTTTTCGCAAAGCTTCCGACAGAGCAGACCTCTCAATTGTCTCACCTTTATGTCCAAACCAATAGAAAAAAACACATTTAAAAAGTATATCAGACCTTCGTGCCACACCTTGTCAAAAGCTTTTGAGACATTTAAAAATACTGTACAAACATCCTCACCATTATCTATACATTTATAAATGCTGTGGATTATTTTTAACAACTGATTAATGGCAGAATCATTTCTTTTAAATCCAGAGTTTTCTTTGATAAGAATGTGATTTGCCAAAAAGAATTCATAAATACGTTTGTATACTATTTTTTCAAGACATTTAGATATATTTGAAAGAAGTGATATTGGCCGATAATTTTTAACATCATTTTTGCTGTCTTTTTTTTATGAATAGGACAAACTTGAGCTGTTTTCCACAAAGTGGGAAAAATGCCTGACCTGAGACAAGTATTAAAGATATGTGCCCAAGTATGACATAATGATTGACAGCATTTTTAAGCCGCTCTTGGCGAGAGCCGAGCGGCTTATTCATTCTGTCCAGAGAACGAAATGACGGACCCACTTCCGTTCGGGGTGCGTGCGCATAATTCAGTCTTGCATGCTTCCGCTATATAGTTTCGTTATCGTAAATAGAAAGTAGAATCTCTGAAACTCACCTGGTGGTTACATAGTCTTCTGATACTCCTCTCCAAATAATAATCCTTACTTTAAATAATTGCTGAAAACAAAATGTTTATCTCCGGTGCATTCTACGAGTGTTATGGTGGTGAAATTAGTGCACTAGGTTTGAGCGTTTTAGCAACTCGGATTGCGGTCTGAGGAGTGTTACGCGTGTGAAACACGTATGATTCGAGAAAGCATATGTGAAGACTGTCAAGCATTGACACTGTCTGTAGAAGGAAGAAGTAAATATATAAACGTATAAGCCGTATGAGTGATGAAGTATAACCTCTATTTTGATGTTTGAAACTGGAACGTAATATGACATATCGTGCTTAGGTTGATAACGGTAATGGCTCGGAGACGAGACGATATGTGAACTGTGTATGCTTATCAAACATTTTTGTAACACAGCATGCTATTTCTGGTGTATTTATTTATGAAAGTGTAACAATTGAAGAACATGACACATTAGCCGCTGCTGTTTAACAAGAGTTGGCGACGTGTCAAAATAGTATCCAATTCGGTGTAAGGGAAATAACTCTTACGTTGTTAAAGTCACATTAAGAAATATAATTCAAATATATTCGAAGAACATTTGTAAGATTTGTATATTCAATGACGGTAAATATAGTCGCTACATATATTAATAATTATTATTAATATGAATAAAAAATAAATAAAAATAGAAGGAGTATAATGTCTCTTTTTCTCCATGCATGTTTTCCCACTACTGTTAATTATCCTTCATTTCACAAGCACAAAATACACCTATTTATTATCCATTTGACCCTGCAGATAGGGCGTAAGAATTGTACCTGCTGCCCCAAATTGCATGATCGTAAGAGGCGACTAAATTTGGGACCTTATCTCTTCTCTTTCTAAATAACTTTCTTCTTCCTAATGATTTCCTGACAATGCCTCACTTTTTGCCATTTGTTGAGCGTTCGCCCCTGTGAGGAAGGCTTTGGGTTCTGTCCCCTGCCCGAGACATACCAAAGTCTTTAAAAATGGTAGTTTCTACTCCTGCTTACCGCTCAGCAAATTAGGAGTGGGACGACTGGTTCGCCCGTTGTCAGTATATTGTGATCGGGCGGGGCGTCCTGCTGGGTGTCTTCGACAGTATGTTTCAGTGATGTAGCACTATAAAGTCGGCATCAGTTCCGCGCTATCACAAGGAGACAAATACGAACATATCGCAGCCTCCCATAATACACACACATGCATCTTGCACACAAGGGAGGCCGTCCTTAAATGACCTTAGCTGTTAATAGGACGTTAAACAAAATCAAACAAACAAACAAAATTTATTGTTGGTTTTCGGATAGCATTCTGCACGTAAATGCTCATGTCACATTATTGGAGGATGCTAATTAATGAAAATTACAACAATGCATCACACTTAAAGAGGGTGAAAAAAGAGGAGAGGGAGAAATATTTTTAAGACATCATTTAAGGTGGCTCCACACATCGTCATCAGCGTCCATTTTCGTGATGTACTTACGGAAAAATTACAGCTCGGACCCAATTATCTTGATCGAAATGTGCATGTACACCGTGTCGGTATTGCGTATCGGGCATTCAATATCGTAGTGCAAATTATAGTAACACCTGGGCCGTTTTCGTTTAAGCGGTCAAACCAATCGGACCACTGTTGTTCGTTTATTAAATAAGGTCGGACCTAGTAATCTGATGCTGCTTTCAGGCGAGCCTTGAGAAAGCCTTGCAAGGCCTGCTTACACATTTGCAGGTCCGCCAGGATTTATACCCGAAATTGTTACATTTTATAAACCGCCAAACGGTTGTTCCGAATAAACGAACAGGCCCCTGGTAAACAATAGTACATGTGCTTGATGATATGTCAACACCCAATATCGAGATTTTACCGGGAAATGTATAATCAGACGTCCTTCAGGAATAAAGCTTTCCAATTCGTAGACATACATGTAAACAGACTCACGGGAAGACAGTGACATGAGACCAGACGACCTCACGAAGGTCATATAGGAAACACATGGAATGCGGACGTACCAACCTCACGTGTTTACACGAGTTCATAAGCTCGAGGTCGTTACGATTTTCGCTGTTGAGAGAGTTTCGCTCTGTCGATTAAATCGTGTTTACAAATGTAGTCTACTTACTCTGTGAAAATAATGTTTTGTAAAATATCAAGATACCTATGAAATGCATGTGTGAGTGCACGTGAGAACAGCATACCATGCGATATATGTACCTGACATGTAATTATAATTCTACCGTGAGTTAGCGGATTGTGGAATGATTTTTTTCAAGGAAGATAACTCTCACCCGGATCAGTGATTGTAAAATGTAAAATACATTAATTATAAAGACATTGTGTATATTTTGTTCAATTTCCCATTCTATATGTAGAGATCTTTGTGTCCTGTTTGCTTTTAGCTTGTAGATAATCACTTTTATCCGTACAAATTCAGTAAAAAACACTGTGTAACATGTGTTACATATTTTGCGATAAATAAAATATTTGTAGGGTTAATTAGAAATGCTTCTTTTCATTTTATTATTGTTGTTATTGTTCCGAACAATGCCACACACCCAAAAACCCGGAAAATATTAAAATTGACAAAAATTCATTTTTTTTGGTATTTTTTCCAAAAAAGTCCTCAAACTATCGGAATGTTTAGATTTTCATAAAATCAACTCTACATAGTTGCATAACCATTATATGAAAGTTTCAACGAATTTTGCTGGTTAATTTCGAAAGTGTGGAGCGGAGCCACCTTAAGAGGCGATTGATTTTGAAAATCCCAAAGGCAACATCATCACATGACCTGATTTTCAATTAGCAGAATACAGAACACATATCTGAGGTATTATAGTAGATGTTGATGCTCAATGTGTTACTGAAGCAATTCAATTTAAGGTGGTGAGCGGCTGTAATGTCACACTGACATAATTCTAGTTTAGAATAAAATTTCTTATGCCATCTGACCCTGTTGCCTTTTCTCCACATTTGACATTACAGAACAGGACATCATTGAACAGAAATATACCACCTCAAATCCACCTTTACCATGACCCTCGGGTCATGTGATCAAGATCGACTTGAGGGGAAATTATTGATACAAGAATAGAAAAGAAAACCAGTGATCCATTGGGACTCCACATAGTACGGTTACATATTGTTCCTCTTTACTTCCATTTTAACACCTAGTATCATTTTATATCTTCATTTAATCAAGTGTTCGATCCACTTGTTAGTTTTGCCTTATGTGTCACCAACCTTGTGGCTTAAGACTGGATGAGGTAGATATCATCGTCAAAATCCTGTGTACTTTTCAATAAAGTAAGACCTCATATTGGCATGATGAGCCTTGTAAAATGGGGTATAAGATTAGACGTTTGTCGTAAATGTACGACAGCATGGTTGATAATGTTTCTCATTATGTTGTGCTAATGGCAACATGGCAGCGGCGGAACGGGAAGGATCATAATGTTTTGGACCATTGGCAATTTGCTGGTAACATTTTGAAAGTGTTCAAAGATGGTGTATTGGAGGGGAGACAACTCCTATTATTACCAGTATGAATGTCATTTTCTTGATTTCACATGTTAGCCCTTTCACCACTGTAGACCATAATGGACTCATCCAGATCAATGCATGGGAGAGTCTAGATCTACTAATGTTGCAAAGGGTGAAATGGTTAATCCCAGACTTCTTGCGTATACTAGTTATCAGTCAGTCACATCCTTTAAGTAGGTTCATAAGTATCTTGTATATCCCATAGCTGATAGGCTGTGTGTTTAGTGGTAATGGTATATGATTCTTTAATTGTCTCCTGTAGTTCTGGCAATACACATCCTCACTAGAGACACCAGTAAAATATTACTGTTACTGTAGGAAACATAGATTGAACTGATTTCGATATAGAGACTGATCATGAGGTTTCATGGCCGCTCTCTTCATTATCTCATCCGATTCCCAAGGTCAAACATTGCAGGCATATTTCTAATTTGGTTAGTTAGGGATCACAGTATGGAGCGATATCATTTTGAGTTGACAGGTCGGGAAATACCAAAGAAGATTAGCATCAACAACATGCATACCAAAATGAGAGGAGATGCTATGGAAATGTTATTCTTTGTATATTTCTAAATGACAATAAACTTTTCCATTTACACAGTGGAATAGAAATATTTAATAGACCATTACATCCAGTCTTCATTATTTTTTCTTAACATTTTTTCTTCTTTTTCTGAAATGCTCCCTCCATTAATTCCATCAAAATATAACTTGGCCATTTTAAAAATGACCCATTTCTTAGGTTAATACTCTAACCTAACTCATTTGAGTTGGCAGGTAGGGAAATACCCAAGAAGATTAGCATCAACCAACATCCATATAGAGTTAAGTCCCTTAGTTGTTGCCACATAAAACCTTAACTTTCTAAACCCTCACTACGATATTAACCTCTGTCCCGAATTATATCCAAATTAAGAAAACTAAACCGCTTTTAATGAATAGTAGTTTATACTTTGTTATTTACTAATGATAGTAAATGAGAAAGAAAAAAATGAAAATAAGGGAGATAACTGCAGTAAGAAATAACAGAACATTTTAGCATTTTTGCTAGTGTAAAGTCCTATAACTTATAGACCAATATTTACCCCAAAAAGAAGTATTCCAAGTTTAATCTATTTTCAATGGATCTACTGATGTGAAAAAAAGTGTAATAATTATTGCAAATTCACTTCTCAAGATAGATATGAAAACCTACAAAGCATTATATATATATAATTATACATGTAACTGTTCAGTTGATGATGTGCAGTGTTTTCATGTTGTCTTCCATTCTGTTTTGGCCTGTAGTTATGTAGTTCCAGTGACCGCAAATACACAAGTCAGAAACATCCAATTCAATGGCATGCACACGTTTTATTCATGTCATTTGTTTGTGAGAAAAATACAGACAGTGTGGGTCACAGCGTGATCAGTGAGGAACTCCACATAAAAATTCTAGAAAGAAAAAAAATATGGATTTCCTCCAATATGTAGAAATTATTATAACTATTATAGCAAAACGGCAAAACAAACAAGCTTGTGATAAAAAAAAACTGATACAAAAGTTGTCTGGACGGATGCTGATATCTACTGACTTGACCATCAACTACAGATCCCGAGTGGAGGGAGTAACTCATCACAGCTGCTTATAATAATAAACGTCTTCCCCATGTGTAAATACATCTACTCTGACACACTAACAACGGCCCGGGGGCCACACCCTTCCTCCCCCACTGCCAAATATGGACTGACTATTTCATTCATGTGGCCATCTCATTGTGGCTATAGGGGGTGGAATTTTCAAGAAAAAAAATATATCACAGAAAAAAATTCCACCCCATGCATTCACACTAGACGTGTAATTTGGTTCTTTGAGTCAGTTCACATGTCGACAGCTAGGAGGAAGGGCCAGTACATATATATTATCACAAAAAATTATAATTAAAGTTGATTTGTAACAAATCTAGTTAAGTAAAGCATATATCTATGCATGCTAAATAAAATATGGCTAAAGTCATCAAACAGGTTAAAGTTCAACAAGGAAAAAAAATCAATAACATTATTGACCAATGAGCCGTAACATCACAAGTAGCATTATGTTGCTGACCAATGAAATACTTTGTTAAAAGTAACATCAGATCATAAATGCCAATGTTCCTTGGTTTTCATAATGGTTATAAACACTTTTAGCTGGGGACCCAAACCATAACGACGTGATTAGAACTAATCTGGCCGCTCTACTGCAGAGAATATTAAAAACATAATCCAAATGACCTCACAAATTCCCACTATTAATAAGTGTAAGTACCTATCAACAATAACAACAACATCCACACTCGTATAGATATCACAGCAGTGTAATTTATCTCGGACGAGTTGATCAAAGTCTTACTAGCTTAACGTGTCATTAACGCAAATAAAAAAAAAAAAAAAAAAAAAGTCTAAATATTTACATTTGTTTCCCGGTTTCATTATTTTGAAAATTTATAGATGAAATTCTATTTTTCTTTTTCTTTTTTAAATTTTTATTTCAATCTATACTTTTTCTTTTTTTAATTTTTATTTCAATCTATATGACAATGTCGTAGATCAACATTTTGCGTACAACGTTAAGCTATTAAGGTCTTGAAGAACTTGGTCCCAGTGAGGTTGGTAGCACACCAATCATAGTAATGGTATAAATAATACTGATACCTCACGGTAAACACATATAGTACTATAAACACTAGTCTAGTAAATATAGTTTGATTTCTTCCGCTCGTACATCAGCAAACACAAAGATAATTCAGTCAATTACCGAAAAACTTTGGTCACTATGCTAACCTTGTAACCCCACGCAAAAAAAAAAACAACAACAACACAAATTGCCACATTGCCATTTAAAAATGGACACTTATGATAATAAAAATAGTGTGAATTATTCATAAAATAAATATTATGTAATATATCTATATACCTATAACAACATATACATGTATCCTCTCACAGCTAGCTAATTAAATACCTACATGATACGATATAACTGTAAAATCACCTGTTACTTGATAGTACAAAACTGTTGTTCTTGTCCATTGCCATATTCTCCGTAAGCTGTCACACACCGATTTATAAATAACTTATCTAATGCTGGTAATACAGATGGGAATGTTCTGAAGCAATTGGAATGAGATTTGAAATATAAATAATATTTTCCATGCAAATCAACATTTTTTCTTTTACTCTAACTCACAAAAAGAAATCCAAACAGTTTTTCTCCGATTGTTCTCTTAAAAAAATGATGTTGCATAGTTCCCTCGTGATAATGAACATCTGTTCTCGCCAAAGTAGCTCTTTTACTCGCTTCCTACATGACCAACCAATAGTCTATAGGCTGTCCAAGGCAGTAGTGTGCGTTATTAGTGTTTCTGCTGGATTTTTTTGCGGAGAGATGAAGGGCTGAGGCTCCGTCTGAGGGGGGTGGATGTCTGATTGCCGTAGCGTACGCGGCCTGGACTACGCCGACGAGGAGTCTGACGTGAGGGATAGGGTGACGTAGATCGAAAGTCCATGGAGTCGTCCAGCTTTCGAGTCTCAGTCTCCAACAGCAGGGGGTCAAGGTCTGGGTCACGGGTGACGGCAGACAGGGAGCCGTCAAGGATGTTTCTGATGTCTCTGATTTCGTCACCAGTACGGCTGCTGCGCGAAATGTACTGCTGACGTTTACGCATCTCGGTGGAAAGTTGGTCCTTCAGGGTAGACACCTGTAAGTAAAATCAGCATCAAAATCAGCATCAGAATTACGGGAAATAGCAAAGCGTGTTCCTAACAACACAGGGACTATTAATTAGCAATAAAACTAGCTTAAATATATATTTATCTGCAAATTTGCCTTTATAGAAGATACGACTAAACAAATGAATAATACTACTCTGAATATTTCTTTTTTCTTTCCGAAACATTTTCTTCAAGTTGGTAAATATGGATTGTTGAAAGGATTATTGAAGCACACCCAGCGTAGTGTTTATGTGCGACGTTTCGATGTGTAGCACGATATTATACTTTGTCACCTTCATCAGACAAATTTCTCTTTATTTTTCAAAATGAGTTACTAATTTTCGACGTCATTTTATTATCATTATATATGTAAACACTCATTTAGAATCAACCATTCATCAAAAACTGACCTTGCCCAGGAATAATTCAACAGTCTTAAACTAAGTCCAGATTTTAATTACCCAAAAAACAAATATTTCTCATGAAGTCAAGTCCAACTTCAGTTTTATTAAATAATTCACATGTATATATATATTACCACAAGTGTGCGTCAAAGAATACATTATCACAGTTTGATGTGGTGTTGTACAATAAGGTAACATTAAATTTTGGACATCAGTGTAGATTGTTTTATTATCCTGGACTGATATTTTGACATGTGAACTTACAGTCTCCTCCAGTCCCTTCACTTTCTGTCTGTGGGCACGCTCTCTGGCCTCCAGCATCCTCTCAGCCTGCTGCTGCGCGGACCTCAGTCTCTCTGTCTCCATCTCTGTCTCGGCACGGTGACGTGTCGTCAGGTCGATCAGTCTGAAGCGTGGACAAACAAATGTTAGTCTATTAGTATCACACCAAATTAGCCCTAATTAACCTAACGTACATAGTATAGCTGTCTCAGTTATTGTAGAAAACACAGACACAACTGGCCTTACAGTTAGAGTTCTCCTTGTTTTAAATTTAAGTAAAACAGTTAAAAATAAAATCCTCAAAAAACAGTCACCCTTAAAATAGGCACTGTCTACTGAACTACTATAGAAATTGTCAACACTCTTAAAGATACTATTGAAGAGTTACCCATGGTTTGACACTGTTTTCTAGCATAACACATAGAAAAAAGGATAACAGTTTTGTAACAAAAGCAAAAAAGATGAAAATAGTCTGAAGTCAATGGTCAGGGTTTACAGCATGCATGTGGTAATAGATACATATACTGCAGCCCTCACCTTGTATAGTGTTTGTATGTAGAGAAAAAAATCTTAGCTGTGAATACTGTGTTATACAACTATCTGAGAGCTGTTTAGGATATACTGGTATATTTATATACAAATAGACTTATATGAGTGTGTGCAAAATAGTATCATAAGTTATGCACAAATGATTAGTTTCAAATATAAAGTGTGACAAAATTAATTACTTATATCAGACTGATGAGCTTTCAATTGTAGCTGTTAAGGGTTTGATATCTCGGAGTGTAAACATTAAAGCATTATGGACAAACTATCAGGATTGAATTATTTTTAAAAATGAATAATCCAAATGACTATTCTCACATTATCATATGTATTTAGATGAATTAGTATTAAGATTAATAAACATCATTTCTTTATAATGATCGATTATATTGATACATATATCTAAACTAATCTTAAACACATGCATATGTTAGGAAAATTCATTTACTAATTTGCGTATCATGAATATGCAAATAAACTGGGTGTGTACAGCGAGACTATGGTTTTCTTTTACATGCTTTGACAAAGATTATTAGATCATGCTAGTTCTGTCTAAGATTATAATTGTCTGTTTTCTTTAAATATTTCATATTCATGTTGAAAATATTCTATATATAAAAAATCAAAATTATTATAAGTTTTTGAATTTACTTTAAATTAAGAATATATTGCATGAATACAACAACACAGGAAAGTTCCACCACCTGAGCTCTGGTATATTATATAAGATGTAGTACATTTTGTAATACAGGATGGATGGAGGATATATAAGCTAGCCATTTACAGTGACAGGTATTAAACAGGTAAATATATCTCACTGGTGTTACAATGATTCAGTAATTGATAAATAGTTTATATATATAGGTAAGACATCAGTGTTGATTTCAAACAATATTCATTTTCTTATTTTAAAGCATTCCTATAGGGAATATTGTAGAGATTTGTAAAATATAACATAATTATAAAAATAAATCAAACTAAAAATACAAAAACTTTGACATTTTTGGTTGTCATACCGATACTTATAAGACATGGAGGTTGATGTAAAGCTAGAACCGAAACATGAATACTGTAAATGGGGAACTATGCAGTAACGAATTACAAATCTCAAACAGAAAAACAAATACTATTATCTTAAAATGCCATTAAAGTAATTTTAAAAATACTCTTCCTACAAAATTTGAGATAAATTGTACAAATATCAAGAAATGAATAACGTTTGATAAGGTTGAGGTAGGTGAGAACAATATTAGGGTTATAGCCTGACCACCCTCCATGTTCACAATAGAATGACCACCATCTGTTCTGGTCTGGTTTATTGTGTACAATAGGGGTGACAGCTCCTTATATACACACCTTCGAATATGTGACTGGTGTACAGCGTTAAGTCTGATTAGTAAAACAAGGAAAATGGGGCATTCACCACACAGAATAAACCCAATTCTCGTAATCAAAAATCACACTAACAGTGCAAGACCATAATAGGAAAATAAAAATACTGTCTCTAACAAAAACAAAAAAAATCCACAACTGTAACCTAAACACATTACATCTTCGTCCCGAAAATTTAAGAAGAAGACAGAAAAATTATCAAGCTGATATCATTTTTACTTATATTTCAAAATAATTTAATTATACAAATAAAAACTTTTCCCAAAAATATCTTATACAAGAGAAGAACACTAAATCTATATCTGAATAAGCCAGCTTATTTGTTTTTTTCTCGTTCATACATAATTATGTACAATGTATTTACATTACAATGTAACAAACAATCAATTTTTCATCAAATTTCTTATCAACAAGTAATTTTGTAATCTCTTTACTTTCAACAAATATTTCTGAAATCTCTAAACCTTTCAATAATTATTTCAAAGATCTTAAAACCTTTTAAGAATTATTTCTGAAATCTCTAAACCTTTCAACAATCATTTCTGAAATCTTTTCATGTGTCACATCGTGAAGTCCATTCTAAATGATGTAAGAGTACTTGTGGGAGTGGTCTCCCCTTCAAAGAGTTGCGCCCCTTACCTCTGGGCATGCTGTTGTTCAGATTCTGCCAGCTGAGCTTGGAGTTGCTGACACTGCTTCTGCATGTCAATGTTATCCTCATCCAGCTTTTCCAGTGTGCGGTCAAGAGTAGACCGTTCCAAGACAGTCTTACTGGCGATCTCATCAGACCTCAGCTTTTCACGCTCGACCTGGCAACAACACAGAAATCAGTCAGGCATGGCATACTTAAAAACACAGTGTTGAGTCCTGTTATTTTAGCCATATACTGCCAAGCTAGTGATGTGTGGAGCCTATGTCTAAATATCAGTAATGTCCTGGCTATGTCTATACTCACATTTAATGCCATCTCCTGTTAGTAAATAACATTGTTTAAAGAGTTTGAGGAAATAAAAGCATTGCTTTCTGGTATTTCTTCAAAAAGAAATACGGCAAAGCCATGAAATATATGTATGGCATGTAAATCTTTTTTTTTTATTGCCTTAATTATGAAAAATGAGTATAAAATACCACATTTAGTGTCAAATATAAACAGTTCATTCTACATTTTGTTTATATTAAAAGTTTGTAAATCATTCACTTGTAACAGTCACTATTATTACAGTTTCCTTAAGTATATGTCTTCGATCAATATAAAGTAACTTCAGACTTCGGGGGGAAAACCCCCCAGTAAAATACCTGAAGCAATAACCTATGAGAACTATCACCTGATCTCTATGACCTTGACCTACCTTGTCCAGTGTTTTTCTCAGGGCTGACTTGTCCTTTTCCAGTCTAATCTGGGATCTTTCAATGTTGTGCTTTTCATTTTCCATGGCAGCAATTTGTCGAGACAACCCCTGAACCCGTTCGTGTAGACTCTGTTTCTCGAGCTGGATCTTCTGTATGGTCTGGTTGAGTTCCTGCTCAGACTCTTGTCTCTGAACAAGCATCTACAAGGGATAACGGAAACACACACAATGAGTGCTTATTCACACAAAGAATAGCTATAACCCATGTTTTTAAAGATGAACAAAAGGTGTGAAATTCTCAGGTGATACATAATTACTTATAAATAAATCATATCTCTGCCTTTCATACTTACAGTATGTGACTGCCTGAGTTGACCTTCAACCTCTGACCTTCTGACCTCTGTGTCAGAGATGTCATTCTGCATGCCCTGGCAGCGTTCCATAAGGCTGTGGTTCTGTTTCTTGGCCTCGTTCAACCCTGACCTGGTTGTGTCTAGTCTCTCCTGGAGGACACGACGATCATGCTCACTGCTGGTCAATGCACGCTGCAGCTGAGAGATACGCTCCTGGAGCTCGCTGATGGTCGCGTTGGTGTCTGACAGAGTCATGTTCAAGGCCTGAACCTGGAGAAAGAAATATTGGTATCTTATATCAAATGTTCGAAGCTATAGAATAAACATCAATGTAGCTTTGAATATATCCGGGGTGTGATCTATAATAAAAAGAACATCAAAATGCCCCTGAACCACAAACACAAAGTATATAGAGACAAATTATTTTCCCGTGTATATGGTACAAATATGTGAAACTTTTGTCATGGGACGAGCATTTAACATATATGATAACTGTACAACATATAAAATCAGGGGAGATCACTCACTTTGTCCTTCTGAGAGCACTCCTCCTCCTCCACCTTGGCGAGGGCCAGACTGAGGCGGTCAATGGTCAGCTGTAGGGACTGCGCCTTGGAGTCAAGTTCCTGCACCTGTTTCACCAGGCAATCCACACGGTCCTGGAGAACCTATATAAACACACAACCGTGTAACCCTTAGTATGGTCACCTTAACAAAAGGACCAGCTTAATTCATTCACCCCTTAAGACACATTTGAACTCTTCCAATTCAAAGGTTGGAATAGTCCATTATGAAACATCAGGAGTGAATATGAAGAACACAACTTGATTGATACATTACTCCTCAAGCTGTATCCACGTCTAAAGTTTGTTGACTGTTTAGTGAACAGACACGCATACAGAAAAGCTTACACCCCCTTCATTGTGATGCAGCGGCATACTGACTACTGCACCACTGTTTCTGGTAATAAATACGACATTTGATAAATACTTTCCTCACCTTTACAACTTTGCTTTCTGAAAACGATTTGTCACCACTGTCAACTAAAACCATCTGAAACTTATCCTTTCCTAAATGTTTAAACATGATGTCCAACATGGGCTGTTTCACTTTCTGTTTTTTCTCAGATTTGTTTCCTGTAACATTTGACTCCTTTTCTATATCTTCTTGTTGTTTCTCCTTTATATTTGAGTCTATTTGTGCCTTTTCTACAGCGTGTGGTTCTTCCGTTCTGCTTTGACTTTCCATGTGTGTCTTGTACATGTCAATGTAGGATGACGACGATGACTTTCTAGACGATACAGACGATGACAATGACTTTCTAGACAATACAGAAGATGACCCATTCCCGCTACCGCCTGTGTTTTCTAAATTACATTTTTCACCATTTACATCATCCTCCACATGTAGCGAGACTGATCCCTTGTTATGATGATTTGTCCCATTCACAGAGTTTTTGTCTGATTTCTGTGACACGACAGACTGATTGTCAACACTCTGACATTCTTGTCGCATTTTGTTCATTTTTTTCTTTTCAGAAAGAAATAAAATCTCAATTTTTTATATGTTTCCACTGACTTGATAAGGCATCCAACTAACTTTCACAATACACAGATAAGACGAATCTTCTTTAACCCTGAAACACTGTATGACCACAATCCTCAATTTTCCAAGAGAAAGCCCCGCGTCAAGTCCCAGAACATTTCAATCAACTGCTACCTATCTCCACAAAGAAGCAATCTTTCTGTCTTGAACACATGTGAAACATATGGCCAAGCCCTCATCAATACCTTGATGTGACTCCGACACTAACACCAAACTCCAATTTCATTATTTATTCATCACTTGCATGATTAAGGTTACCTGTAGTTGTCTCCCCTAGGGGATTACAGTGTATTTTATAGTACTATTAACAGCAAATTTGAAGGTTAAACATCTATAACAACCTTACATCCTCATGATATTGAATTGGACCAGTCTTTGTTCATATCTAGACCAGTCCATTTGGTAACATAGGTACCTTCAGGGAGAATAGTATTTGTAGCAGGAACTAGCTTCAATTTCCTCCAGTTGTTTTGGTGTTTTTTTTGTTGTTTACAACTTTCTACCTAATAATGCATTGAAGAAATACTCAGAGATTCATTAACTGTTGTGTAAGAATATTTTTTCTTCCGTTCTTTTCAATTTTGAAAATTGAATGAACGAATGTAATTGTATGACTGCATAATACACCTTACTCGGTTATTTTTTGTTTCCCTGTAGATAAACATGTATGTCTATTAATTGTAACCTTACCCAATGTTATTGAAGAAAGGGTTATGTATCACAACCAGTAAGTGTTTATGTGTGACGTTTTGATGATTAGTATGTTATGAATCCTGTCATCTTCATCAGACAAATGACCAGTGAAGCATATGTACACAAAAATGTAAAAATCAGCCTGATTCTGATACGCTATAGGCATATGTACATTTAGTTGTTATACATGTACAAAATGACGAGTCAAACCAAACAATTTGATTCGGCTACACGTTGTTTAATACCCGGTCATAGATGTGTGAGAGTCGATAACCCCCTTTAAGTGTGGTTCCTTACCTGGTTTTCGGTCTCCTTGTCATTCATGACGAGCTTGAAGCGCTGAAGTTCACCCTCGAGTGAGCGACGAGACAGTTCAAGCTTGGTGCACCTGTTCTCTGCCTCATCCAGGGCCATCCTCAGTCCCTTCTTGTCATCCTCAAGCTTGCCCTCTGTCTGCTTCATCTTGGCGACCTTCTCCTGCAATTAAGTTCAAAGGTCATTTCAAACTCACGAACAATCTAAAAATCAATGTGAACTATACTTAGAGCGTATAATCTTCTTGAAAAAAGGTCAAGCTCATAGGGCATTATCAGTTGTTTAGATATGAAATGATGGAAAATTAAGTAATTGTGAAAATGAACTGAGTAGAAAATAGCAGATTGTACAGTAAATTCAAATTGGTTGATCTCCTCTGGACAAATACTAAATGAAAGTGATCAAGTTCAAAAGATTTTTTAAGCAGGATCTTGTTTTATGCATTAGTATTCCAAAAGGTAGAAGTGAACAACAAGCTTACATGATAACTTTGAGTCTATGATTAATTACTTTTTAAACTACTTTTTAATGGGAAGTCTTTTTATGAATTTAAGACGTTTATCTATAATTTAGCATCTGTACGTTCACTTTAGTCTTGTCAGCCACTAGAACTGATTTGCAACATGGTTGACCTCTCCTCTATACATATTACTGGCAGATAAAGTCATTACAGAAATAAATACATAGCCAATCCCAAGTGACTGTAAATCTGCACAGCAAATTTTCTGATTATTCGACTTCAAAGAAATATTTAATTGCAAATCTCCTGTTCATAATATGCCTTCTAATACACCATATATAGCCGGGAAACACAAATCAATAAAAGTGCATGTGTACAGGCACAGCATCTACTCAACAACCAATCGAAAGGTACAGCATCTATACATCAACCAATCAAAAGGGGCTGTTACACAGGTCTGATAATGAGTTCTACTAACATGTATTATACAGGCTCAGAGTTACTGCTCACTGTACACATAGGGGGACCTCTATTGATTAGTGCCAGCTGACAGGTAAACCTGGCCGAGTTGTCAATAATTGATGAGGTAGGTGCTAAACAATGCATGGAATCACCATCTGTTTTGACACAGTAACAGGTAGCCACATATAATCCACAGGTAAATCTCAGGGACAGATTTATTAGCTAACAAATTCTAAATACCGTGCCATATTTGAAAATTCATATTGATCGATTGAAGTTACATAACCTCATGGTTGGAACAATGTATAAAACTAAACAATCAACAACAATATGAAATCTTTTCATAATTCTATCACGTTATTTGATTTTTGAAAAGTGTTTTTCTTTAACTGAAATTTAATTATTGAAAACATTTAACTCACCAGAACTGTTTACCTTCACTCAAGAACATCCTCAAATCTTATATACCTTCTTTATCAACAATGCTTTTATAAATCGTTTGCCTGCCAGTTCATCAATGCTAAAAGGACTTTTATTCAAGTAACTGGAAACGGTTAACAATACTTGGAAACTGATCACTTCCGAATTTGGACCAGCTTGACTGAACTATTTATCCACCTGAATATTGTATAATTTAACCTAAGGGTTCCGTTACCTGTTGCTGCCTCTTTTCGGTCTCGCTAGCTGCCGCAGTGCGCTCCAAGGCAAGGATCTTGTCAGACATTGTCTTTCGGTCGCGCTCATTACGACGGATCGTCTCCTCCTGCAGCATAAGGGCTGTCTGGGCGCTGGCAAGACGTCCATCAATTCCACGTTTATCTGGACAGAAAATACAACGGTGTTTAAAAAAAAGGATTCCAACGATCTTATTAGAATATCATCATACAGAACTAATAAGGACATTCTAACAACAATATTGTATGGTTTTTATTTTCATATTAAACTGATTATCAAAGTAATGGATGGAGATGCAAAAATCCCGGGGAATCTGTTTAATGGGTTCTGTAAGATAAACAATTCTCACATAAGAAAGGAAATGAATTGTCACCATAAAAACGTGACCGACAAATCATGTCACATTCCATCAGGTTTTAGGTCTACAAGCATGTAAAACCTTGTAAGATACCAGTCCCCACTAAACACATTACCTATAGTAAGATATCAAGGTTTAAATGTCACGAAAGAGGTTTGCCATTTAACTTGAACCGGACATGAATACCAGTACAATGAATGTCTGTTATGTCATTAAGACCAAATGATTTTAAAACGTATTTGTATTTAATCTAACGACAAACAAAGAGCATACCTACAGTTTTATAGTAAGTAACAACGGGAACTCGGGTTTCTCAAACTGACCAAACACACTGTAGAGTTTACACAATACCATTGGGGAATAAGATACACCTTTGACAACTGACTGGAGGCTTGGTATGTGTATTTTCACAAAGTCTTTGATTGATGTCAACATTCAAGTGAAATATCAGTAGAACATTGAAATAAAATCTCCTCTTTAGGTCTCACAAACTTCTACGGCTATTGTAAAACTTCAAATACAAATATATAGAATATATAATTCTTGTAAAACAGATGCCAATCAGAATTACTCAAGGGGCAATAACTCCATTTAAATAAAAACAATTGTTAAGACTGAAAATATGTAATAATCTAAAAACAAAAATATAGGATGAAACCCTAAGTTTTAATTATTCTTCATTATACATTTCTGGCACTTATCTCTGTTTAAATGAACAAGATTTAAAGTAATATTTTTTGTCACCTGTGAATAAGTAGATATATGTACAAAAGATTCTGCTGACATATGTAATAACGAATATTACATTATTTGCTACCAATTCAAAGAAACCTTACAATACAGCTGCAAACTTCCATTGTGAAGCGATCAATTATAAGCTAACACTGCTGAAGTGGTCATGTTAATTAAGCCTATTACAGTAAATCCACTGTTTGAATACACAATGCACTCTTTGAAGTTGAAAAGTTTAAAAGAATTATGCCTTGAGCATTCACTTTTCTGACGAGAGAGAGACGTTCTACAAGCGTTTATATGCCCGGTCATTGTACCTGGGGACAACTTCTACCAGATACCATTGTAGCTCTCACTGACAGGATCACTACTCCACAGTCCAAAACACTGACGACCACACATTTATACTGACAGGTGATAATACCATTAGTGCTTATTTAAATCACTTTCTATATCAAATCTCTAGAACTAACCATTGTCACTGTTGTCGAGTATGTACGAAGACAGAGATGGTGAAGCGGAAAGACAAATCACATCACATGAAGGCTTCGGCTGCTTCGAACACAAGTTAGCCGGTGGCATATATATTCTGTAGGCCATCCCGGCTAATGTCATCGAGACATGAAAGTGCTTGAAAACTGATGACAGAACACAAGTGGGCGGGGCCCTCCACGTGGGGTGTATGGCATACCCCCCCACTCAAGAGTTTCTAAGTTTGAGGATATACAGCCACCGTGATTCCTACACACATGCTGCCATGCTTGCCGGAATGTACACAGCGTGACACCAACAAATCGGCCACACTCAATCACTCCCTACGCCTGAGATATTGATCGCGGAGAGGAATTTTTTTCACAGGTTATGACATGTCAGAGTTGTGCGAGGGAATACACAGATCTGATACATACGATACACCTGGTATCTACAGTCTTAAGTCCCAATAAAAGACGAGCTTTACCTAATCTCTCGGTTGTATAGATAAAAATAGGATCAAGTACCTCACAGTAAACATTCGGGCCGGCATGTAGTGCTGACAAAAAATCTGATTACTTGGACATTTATCATGTGACCTGGGTATTAAATCTTATCAAGTATCTAGTCCACAATTTGGCTGAGCGGAAAGTTTTTCATTGCAGGACTTTTGTCCGCTGCGAGGCCATTTTCGTTGTAATGCTATAAAGAATTAAAGGGCCGGCCATTTACCACTACTGGAGGTACCTCTACAGTAACAATGTCAATAATTCTAACATCTCTGTGTATTTTAAACACAATGAAATGCTGTGGGTTTCAATTCAGCTATTCATTACGTTGTAAATGTTGATTTATAGCCATTACCGTGACTGGGTTGCCCTGTCTATATAACAAACTGTGTTTCATTTAAATCGGTCCCCAGGTCATATACCAGGAGAATGATTGTCATTACAAATATGTCAATTCAACGTCTTACAAGCTTTTTCATGTTTCAAACATCTAATTATACAGGTTACAAATTGTCTGGTGCCAAGAAAAATCAATTAGCTATCCCATAAATTCATGCTAATTTTAAAAAATCTATTTAAGTGTATAGAATTATATTCTGGCCCTGTGTAAAGTTAAATTTTGTTTCTTTTTCAAATTCAAAATTTGTTGAAACTTGATGCAATATTCAGGTATTTAAATCACCTGTAAAAACTCAACCTTTTAAACTTTGCTTTTAGTCTTCATAAAAAGATTTCACAGATACATTTCTTTATTCCCAGGTACACACTTGACTTGAAAGTATTATTTCTGTGCGCCACTATTCTGTCGAATACCTGAGGTAATATTACAATCACCAGACCTTCTCTTTTCTTACGTCCTGTCACAACACATATTCAAACGAAAACTTGCCCAGGATCAATTCCAATATGTATGTGACATGACCAAACAAATGACAAATGTATATTTCATGTTTCCGCCTTCACAGATCCATTTAGAAATCTTGCATCCTATTACATCCCTTAATTACTGACTATAATGATATACATGTATATATATATTAACATAATATACGTTCATAATTTGATGCTTCTAGATAAATCAATATTTTTTATAATAGATTTACTTAAATAGTGCTGAAAATTTAGCTTCAACCTCACTTGATTAATAAAAATATTCAACTTAATTTTATTAAACCAATTGAAATCCAGTATTGAAAAGCTCCAAATTATTGTTGCAGCTTATTTGAATGGAAGGAAATTTGATAAAAAAAAATCATATTAACCCTTTATCTGAGATAAATTATCATTGAATTTCTGGCACAGGACACCGGGGGGATTTGTGATAAATCCAATAACCCTTTGATGCCCTTTTATATAGTTCTGGGCCGACTTTATGATGAGTAACTTAATGACTCGGATCAGTTCTAAATCAAGGTCCTGACACTGTTAACAATGGTCAGGATATGTTAGTGGTCATTCGGGATTTAAACATTGGCCGTGGTCAGTACATAATTGGCCGTCAGTGAATTAGCCCCTTATCAGTCCCTGTTAGATAAGCATGTACATGGGGACACATAATCATTTCTAATAGTCAATAATACCTATTTATGTCAACATGGCTCCAAGTTTATTAGTTATTTATTTATATTATAAAATTGAATATATTTGAATAACGATTAGTTTTGAAAGATTGAAATCAAATTTTCCTATGATCTACTAGTACTGTATCTCTTGTCAAAAGATAAATGCAAATATTCATGGTGGGCACTTAAAAGAGGACCTTGAGTACACACATCAAATAAAACACTAAAAGGTAATACTGGGGTAATATATGCGTGAAGAAATGACAGGATTGCTTGTGTGGGGGTTATTTGACACTTCCTAACACTCGGTAACCTGGCACCCCCAGAGAGCATCAGAGTACAAACTGGTGACCCCGTCATTTCTGGTCGGTTCAAAGGAAGTGCAGTAAACTTAAGACTTTATTACCTTTGTATATTGTTTATCACATGTACTTACTTGAATTCACATAGATTTGTTATTACTGTTATCTCAGATACCTACATATCTTAATTTTGCCCACTGCTGTCAAATGAAATAGCTAGAGTTGTCTACCCTTCCATTATATGTTACAGTGTTAAAACTCTTGAATTAATGCTAAATAGGTTTTATTGTGAATTGGTCCTAAAATGGGATTGAACAACATTTCTGCTGAAAAATAAATGACCCTTTCATTTGTTACATTTTGAAAATTGATAAAAAAAAATCACAAAACAAAAATTATTTTCTGCACTTATTCAAGAAATGTTCTCAATTACAGAAAAAAGAAGTCAGACACAGATAATTAAATGAGACACATTCAAGCTTCAAAATAGAATATGTAGATGTTGTTAGAGGAATACATGAAGGATGAATGTTAGTGATGTGAAAGGCTCATGCTTAGATCGTTAATTACGAAACAGAAAACAGACATTACAATTCCCTTCATTGATATAGACACAATAAAGGATAAATCTATTCACCATAAAACTTAAACAGCATGTCTGTAAATGCTATTGTATGGAAATCTTTTGAACCATTTAAACATAAAATGCTTCAGATAGTTACCATGCTGATTTTTCAGATATTACAAAATACAAAATACATAGACACATGCTGCAGGAACTTGATCTAAAGAGCAACCTGAACAAACCAGCAACTTTTCTGAAGACATCCTCTAGTATTTTCCTTACATGATGTTACACTATCTGACTCTAAAAGACTCTTTACCTCATCTTTTTCCTACTTTTACGGAAACTGTCATATTATTCCATCAAATATTTCAGGCCCCTTCTGATATGATCGTTATAGAGACAGGTTTGCTGCCTCGTCTTATCCTACTAAAATGATTCAAACACCCTTGATGTCATTATAGACAGGTTTATGAACTAATTGTGTCATCCCACCAAATCTATCAGTCCCCATTCATGTCAGTCGACAGGTTAACTTTGTCCCACACAAAATAGATCCATTCAGCCTCCTTTGCTATAATATTAGACAGTTATACATATGTACACTTACACCAGCAGCCAGAGAGCTATATCAGCCACCTGAGTTACAATATACTTACAATTATAATACAATGTGTAGTGACCCCTACCATCATACCCTGACACAAAGGTTTAAATGAGTTTGTATCAGGAATCATAAAACACAAAATCTAATACAGCTTCCTTCCAGACTCCAGACCAATTAGCATATACCATACTACATATAAAAGCAGTCAAACACAATCAAAGCAAGTTAACCACATGTGAGAAAAAATGTCACACAAAGTCTAAGCTTGAGCCAGTCATTAAGCGATCACTGATCAAATCTTGCTGATCAAACCTTGCTGATCAAACTTTGTTGAGGAATAACTTTTCTTAAATCAAAATTTTATCATCAACTAGTTATTTCAAGTGGGTATTGATATAGAAACTGGTATCTTATTTTCAAATCTTATACAATTAATAAGTAAGAATTTTTCTAATATTTTTTTTTCAAGGATCAGTGAACAATGAAATGATGAGGATGATAACAATGGTGAAGAAAACGGAAGTGAGTGTGACATTTAAAAAGAGTTATCTACCTTCTTCAACCTCTCCCAGAGATTTCTGGAGCTGTCCATGTCTGGTCTCAAGCCTCTCGCGTTCCTCCTCAATCTCTCTCAGCTGGGTAGCCAGGGAACGGTTCTGTTGGATGGTATCATCCTGTAACATAAAACCACAGGGTTTAGAGGCTATTCAGCTTATAAACAGGAGTACAATAAGATAATACACAAGCTACAATTAAGTACATGGTATTAAGCATATACATACGAGCTAAAATCAGATAGTATTCTGCTTGTGCATACAGGATACAGTTCTGCAGCTATCCAGCTTTTAAATACTGCATAATGGGAAATTTTTGCCAGTAATATATTCTCCCTTCACTGGTAAAATCTATGTTCACGCAGTGTTAATTTCGCCCTTAACATATAATAACTATATAGGGTATGCTGTTTTCTTAATTCACCGCTATGATCAATTCGCCCTCA
This sequence comes from Mizuhopecten yessoensis, assembly GCF_002113885.1. NCBI lineage: Eukaryota > Metazoa > Mollusca > Bivalvia > Pectinida > Pectinidae > Mizuhopecten > Mizuhopecten yessoensis. Next base: position 1,315,472 of record NW_018407426.1, read on the forward strand.
TTGCAAAGGTCGAAAAAGACAAAAATTAAACTACGGCCAAAATTTCCAGTATACAGTACAAGATATAATCACAGGTTTTCTGGTTATCAATGAATATAATCCGATGCAGGTAGCTGTTTAGAAGGTTCCCAGCTCACATATATTTGATACAATCAAAGAGACTTCAGTTTAAATACACGATCATTGTACATATATTTTCTGGAGTTAACATGATCAAATTACATATATTGGAAACAATCCTTGAGTCTTGGCAGGTGAGCTAAAATATTGATTTACCCTCTCTCGCTCGGCTCCGGCTAGCTGCTGTACGAAGTCCCTAAGAGCCATCCTGACTGCCTCAGGATCCACGTCAAGTGGAGCCACCTCACGAGAGTACTCCAGCCTCCTGGGCGAGGCTCCGCGGGAGCCAAGGCGGGTCGGGCTACCCATACGCTCTGGGGATCCAGTCCTGGGGATGGGACTGCCACGTCCTTCTGTGGTGGTGGAGTAAGTGCTCTCAAAACCTGTAACAGAGAGAACACCACATCAGATTCTATCACAGACCTAGACAATTACAATTACAATTACGAACACCACGATAGGGCCATGTAAAATTGTTTTCACAAATAAAAAAAACTGTTTTCACAATTATTTGTAAATGTAAAGTTAATATTATCCAAATTATTTTTTTTCTATTTTTTTCATAATCTTGTCTTTATCAAACCTTAACAATTAATTGGCTAAAAAATAAAATCAAGATGAAACAAAAAGAAGGTAAATTAACCACACATATTGGTTACCACTTAACAATGCCATGAACATTTTGTCTCTCTCATATTCATCAAAGTCAAACTTTTCATGAAGTAAGCTTGTACATGTAGTACAAAATTACCTTTGGTGGGTGAATTAGGTCGGGACCTGCGGGGGCTAGGTGTACGTGACCTGGTTGGGCTGCGTGCACGTGGCATCTCCTGACGGAATCCAATTGTCCTGCGCAGACTGGACACAATGCTGCTAAGCTTGAACTCAACATCACGCTTGGCTCCCTCCAGCCTGGCCAGGGTTGCCTCAAGGGCGTTGACGCGACCCTCAGCACCGCTAAGCCTCAGTTTCAGCTCAGCTGCTTCAGCGCCAGTTTGCTCCAGGCTAATTTCCAGATTATGTGAGCGGTCCTCGAGTTTCTTTTCAGAACGGCGACTGTCCTCCAAAGCCATCTGGTAGTCTTTCTCCTTCAGGTGTGTTTCGTCAGCAAGCTCACCCATCTTGCGTTGGAGGTTGGCGAATTCCTTACGCAGAACTTCCCTGCTGGCCTCTGTCTCCACAACCTTAATACAGAGAGGAGCATACAGAGTTAGTGTCTCTTTACAACGCTTTTAATTATAACATAGGTGAAAAAACAACAAATTTGTATTTGATATTTTATATTTCCAAGCCCCAATGCTTGACGTGTTCTGAAATGCAACTTTCCTTAAGAAGGGACCTTGGTAGAAATATCACATCTTTCTTATCTATTTACTGTTCTTCCATCAGTACAAACTTATTGGTCTTCTCTTGGTACTTTGTATACCCCCCACATCAAGAACCTATGATGCTACCACCCGGGTCAACAAGAGTTGTTAATATAGACTGGTCAATTTTGTTTCATTATATTCCCTGTTAACACAACGGATACTGATCTTCCATCTCTGTAAGCTACACCTACCTTCTGTTTGAGGTCAAACGAGTGTCTGCGAGCCTCCTCTTCCTTCTCCTCATCACGGGCAACTCTGACTTGGAGGTCAGACACCTCGTTACCAAGTTTGTTTCTCTCTCCGTCCAACAGCTTGATCTGGCGACGAAGATCCTGGAGCTCACGGCGAGCCTCCAAACGAGCACGCTCAACCTCGCGCAGACTGCAACGCAGGTCACCAGCCTCCTTTTGAACAACAGCCTTTTGTTCCTCCAACACTAGAACATAACATAAATGGCTAGGTCACTGTTCTTAAATAACATTTTACTCATCAATTATTTAAATTATCTTTCATGTAATGAATTCAATTTTTAATTTAAAATTATAATTTTCTTTGCAAAATTGAATACCTGAATTTTCCAATATTACCTCCAAAAGCTGTTTTTCTTAAAAGCATTTTGAGTAAACTTGATTTATTTTTTGAACATTTTTGCAACACTCTTTGCCCCACTTAGTTGTTACCATTGCATCTCTAACCTATATACCCACTTTATATTTAACTTTGTTAAATTCAACCTTCCTTTTCAGATTTTATTTGCTGTAAGCATTGACACATTTCTAACAAGTGTTGAAGTTGGCAGATGATAAAACTTGGTCAGAAAATGATAAATAGTGACAAGTTCAGAGATCATGCATACCTGCTCCCCTCTGTCTGTGGTCACAAAGAGACCTGTTCAGATCAATCTTATCACATTCATTCTTCTTCACGGTGGAGCGGAGTTCCTCTGCTGTCTTGATAACCGTGTCCTTCTCACGGATTTCATCATTCATGTTCCTCTTCAGCTCGACCATGTCCTTCCTCATCAGCTCCCTGATCTCATCACCTGTAACAGGTAGGTTGGATCAAGGTCAAAGGTTATACATTAAGGTCAAAGGATGTATACAGAGGTCAAACCAACATACTAGTTGTGCAACAAACGTAACATCAAGGTCAAAGTTTACATAGGTCAAATGAGGTCAGCATTTATACTGAAATGTCAAACTATAAGGTCATAGTTTGTAAACAAAACTAAAAACAAATCTGAGGATCAGGCACTCTACTGAATTTCACAACTTAGTTTTTTATCTTTTGTGATTCTATCATTTTATATATTCTGAAGTTTTATTCTAAAGTGTCCTTTTTATTGTCCTTTACAAAATTACAACGAACTGGTATGGTTTCTCACCCTCTCTGATCTTCCTGTTAGAATCAATGAGGTCCCTGCGGATGTTGTCACGATTCTCTTCCACCAGTTTGAGCTGTGTCTTCAGCTCAGCAACCTCACTCTGGGCAGCCTCTCTTTGGCGGTCGAGGTCACGGATAGCATTGTTCAGGTCTTTCACCTCCTTCTCGTGGCACTCACTACATGAAACAAACAAACTTTATATAGCTACCCAGTTCTATTCTCCATGGCATACAATTTGAGTAGAACTGCTCAGAAGTTTTGTGCTTATACATTTTCAGAACAAGTTCTTTGTAGCATGATAAATGTCAAAATTTGACTGAGGGTGAAATGTAGAAGTGGTTATAAAAGACAGGACTATTCACACAAATACTGGAAAACAAGGGCTTACCACTTCTCCTCAAACTGTGATCTGAAGTTCTTGAGCTCAGAGTTGAGGGCGTTGATGTTGGTGCGGTCCTGCTCCTGTCGTGACTGATACTCGCGCTTCAGACGTTCGTACTCCACGTTCGATGAGGCCAGATCCATGTTCAGGTTGTTGTTCTTTTCAGCCAGAGTGCTCTTCTCTTGCTCCAACAATGACATTGTCTGTAACAGAAAATAGAAAATTATAGCTAATTTCCCTGCTTTTCAATTTGGAAAAGGTCTTATCTGCGAAAGACTGAAACAAACACTTAAAATTTGGCAATAATTCTTTTTACTATTTCTCATTTAAAAAAACAATAAAAATACATGTATTTTGCTCAAAAATAAATAAATTCTTTTTTCATATTGCCAATTGAAACTTAAATGATACTGAAATCAACAGAAACAAGGGAGACTATTCTTAAGGATTAGAGACACTGCACATGGAATCTTTTAGTATTGGGGAAAAAATATGCAATTTTGTACCAACCTGTAAATAACATATTTCTATGTTATTATCAGCCCTACCATGAGTCAGACTACACTAAATAGACTTTAATGATGGCAAATCATCTATGCTTCATCATTGATTCACATACACACCTGTTCAGCTTTGTGCACAAATTTTGTTTTCATCATAGGGAATCAATATTACGTGACTTTAAATTCTAGATTTGTTTTTCTTTGTCAGATGCTCTACATTAAATGTTGTCTGTATTTTGTAATAACACAGTTAAACTGTAGTGTTGTATAGATGTATATTGTGTAATGGTATTATAATGTGTATACTATTACACTACACTCCAGTAGATAATCAGGATGATCAATATTTCATCAACATACGTTACCATTCATAGAAACACATTGAAAACATCTTCATGTTCAAATTATATTGTATTAATATGTTCTTATATATTCAAGGTTTATTTCATTGAAAAGTCATTCTGAATAATATTGAAAAGAAATGCTGCTTGGGCAAATAATCAATATGTTCTTCCCCAAAGTACCTGTTCCTGATTGAAAATTCTTTGTGAATAATATTGAAAAGAAATGCTGCCTGGGCAAATTATGATTATGTTCTTTTTGGCGGTACCTGTTCTTGGTTGAAAATTCTTTATGAATAATACTGAAAAGAAATACTGCTGGACATCAAGATCATAATATTTTTCACCTTTCACTAGTGATTGCTAGGATTATTCACGAATTTCAGCTTACAAACGACCTTACAGAATTTATCACCTGATAATAGCTTTTCTACAGTAAAATATTAGTCATTGATTGAGTTGTCTTACCTGCTGCTTGTCATTCTCAGCCATGAGGAGGGAGTTGTCACGGTCCCTCTGTAGGTTTGCTAGTTCCTCACCGAGCTCCTCGCGTTCGCGGTCAGCCCGCATCATCAGGTCCTCCTTCTCCATGGCGTGCTGATGGAGTACCTCATCACGCTCGTTCTCGTACTCCTGGCGCTGTACTTCCTGTAAAACAACATAGATGACCAATTAGTAAAGAAACCGTCACATTAACTCATTCACCCCTTAAATTTCATAATGAACTATTCCAACCTTTGAACTGGAAGAGTTCAAATGTTTCTTAAGGGGTGAATTTTTACTTACATCAAGCTTGGCTATATAACTGCACAGTAAATATTCAGATTTGTAAAATTTTAACTTAATCATGATTTCAGGGTTCAGGTAACAACATCTGTTTGAACCTACCCTCTCCCTGGTCAGCCTTTCCACATCCTCCTCGTGGGTCTGCTTCTCCTGAGTGAGAGCCATCTGCATGTCACGCTCCAGCTGGGCGAGGCGTTTGTTGAGCTCCTCCTTCTGATGCTCAAACTTCTCGATGTCTGCCTCCTTTTCTTTCATCAGGCGGTTTATCTCAGCTGAACATTTTTGTAAACAATAATGAAAAGCTAAAAAAAAATCGTGACTTTCACACATTCCGGATATACTTAGTCTAATAGGGTCTCTTCAACTAAGCAAACACTATGTATTAAAGCTTATGAGTAATTACAGGGAAGCAGCAAATATGTTTTATAACACGAACATCGCTGAAATACCTATAACTTGTATAAAAAGTTGGACATTATGGCATATACCATTACAGCATAAAATTTCATTATCCTTTCATTGTTTGTCTGGCAAAACTAGGTTTGAAGATATATCAAGGGAGAATGGTAAAGGAATGGTTCAGAGGAAAGGAACCTTGAAATATGTTCGCCCTAAGTGAGGTGGTAAACAGTGTGACGTACCTTGTAGATTCTCCTTCCTGATGATCAGTTCCTGGTTCTCGCCCTCCAGCTGTTCCTTACGGACCTCCAGAGCCTGGGCCTGCTGAGTCACCTCATAGAGGGCGCTCTCCAGGCTGTCCTTCTCGCTGCGGAGAGCTGCGATCACCTCGCTCTGTTGGCGGTTCTCACGCTCTGTGGCGGTGACCTGGACGATAAGCTCGCCCTTATCTTGTGTAAGGATCTCTTTCTCCTTGGCCACTCGGACATAGTTACTGCTCTGGCGTTCGACCTCCTTACGGGTAGTAAGAAGCTCCTCGGCCAAAGCCTGCTTCTGTCTGCTGGTCTGTAACAGCAAAGGTCAAGGTCAAACACTGGTTCAACATCATTTGTAACCACTTCAATTTTTGATGCAAAATAAGTAAGTTTATAAATCTGTTTACACTCAGTATATCCATCAAATTAATATCTCTTCTCAAAGATTTTTTTAATCTGTTCGAAACTGGGAAGAAACAGGTAATATATCTTGATGTTTTAGATCTGTTAGTGTGGTCCTTTCTTAGTTAGTACAAGACTTACAGCATTGAAGCTTTCTGTGACCTCTCCCTTCTCTCTGTTCAGGGCTCCAATCTCATCCTCCAACTGTTGTCTGGTCATCTCACTCAACTCCAGGGTCTGGTTCAGGCCTGAAATCATCAACCTCACAATCGTCAAGATAACAGCCAAAATGTCAATGACAAATACCAACAATCCAGGTCAATGAAGTATCTAATGCTTAAACAGAGTCAGGAGATATTGCTGGACAACTGGGCCTAATATACTTAAATTTGAATATATAAAATGTAAATTTCGATTTTTCTATTTTTTGTGAGACATGTTGCACACTTTTATGACTTGTAATTATATAATTTGAAATTGGATGGAACTTACCCATCTTCTCTGTATCCAGGTCCATCTTCTCCTGTTCCACTCGGACAAGCTCCTCTCGGATACCAGTCTTCTCCTGCTCCAAGAGCTGCTTCTCTCCGGCCAGACTGGCCTTCTCAGATTCCATCTGCGACAGAGGACAACGTATACAGAGTCAGGGCCAGAGGACATCATATACATAGTCAGGGCCAGAGGACAACATTTAAAGAGTCAGGACCAGAGGACATCATATACATAGTCAGGGACAGAGGACATCTAATATATTTGGTGCAGAAAACATCACAGACATAGTTAGGGCCAGATAACATAATCTATATAAGCATTGGGGACAGATAATATCATAAATACGGTCAGAACCAGAAGACATTATATATTCAGAATCAGGGCCAGAGAGTGTCATTTACATAGTCAGAACCTGAAGACATCGTAAACATAGTCAGGGCCGCACAGGACATCATATATACAAAGTCAGGGTCAGTGGACATCATATACATAACCAGTGCCAGAGGACACCATGTACAGCTTGGTTTCATATGCACGGTCAGGGCCAGAATACAGAGGAGTTGGGACCAGTATTTTTATAAATTGAGAGAGAAAAACCTCACAGTCAGCGGAAATCACTCAAATGGTCAACAAGTTGTTTCGATAGGAATAGTCAACAATTGAGACACAATATTTCATACTGAAGTAAACTTATGCATACCTGCATGATGATCTTGTTGAGCTCAATCTTGTCCTGGCCAAGTCCTTCATTGAGAGCCTGCATCTTAAGGAGGGCGTCCCTGAGGCCAGCATCCTCAGTCTGGGTACGGTTGATTTCCAGCTCTAAGTCAGCCTTCTGTAGCTCGGCCTTTGACAGGGTGTCCGCTGTTATAAGACAGATACATTCTACTTGAAAGGCACTGTAATCAAGTATGACCAAGCTACCCTAGTGTTGTGTACAACCTAATGAGGTAGCATGTCAATCAATAATGTTAGTGTATAAACAAAAATAGGATTACTTTTTAAATAAATACTAAAAAAGATTCCTCAAGTTCAATAATTCGTACAATATGTCATTTCTACACACATATCCCTTTAAATTATAATTAATTTCACTTTTGGATGTGCTCAGCCTCAGTAACTGGAATACAGGATGAATGACTTACAGATTTCTCCCCTCTGCTGTTCCAGAACCTCTTTGTCCAGGAGGGCCCGGTTGAGTGCTTCCTTAGTGGAGACCAGTTCTTCCTTCAGAGTACTGATCTTGTGCTCCAGCTGGTCGATCATACGGTGGCTGTAGGTAAAAAAAAAAAAAATCAAGTTCAATAAAATTAATTTAAATCTTATAATCTTACATAACTTCAAAAAGCGCTAGTTAAGATTTCATCAATTTTGAATAAGTTCAATAATGTTTGTTTTAGGATTTTATAAATTTTAAGCAAGTCCAAAAAGAAAGGTCAGGAAGTTTGGTTGACAAAAAATTTACTAAACTATATTAAAAGACTACAGCACAATGGATATGTACTGCAAAATTTCAGTAGATACACAATACCAATTTTAAGCAGAACTCATAAATACAATAGTGTACAAAATAAAAAGTTTTTAAGACTGAGGTAAATGCAGGATTTCTTTCAATTGATGGAAAATTATTTCAGATTCATTCTTATGGCTTAAAGTACAGTATATTTACAATGACATAAAATGCTGAAGTTTATTTCCTTTGAGACATGATGTAACATGCGTGTGTTTATTTCTTACTTATGTAGGCTTACATTGACGCATGTATCGGTCATGTATTGGGCTATAGTCCTAACACATGTCCTTACAAACTAACCACCTGCAAATAGTCGTATTCAACCTGAACTTAATTCACAGACTTTTTTTCCAAAATCAATACCCATTTTATCAAATTCTGACAACCTGATGCCGAATTGAAGACCAGCTACACTTTAAAACATAATTCTATTTATATCTGTTTTCAAATTCACCTGTATGTTTCTCTATCCGAAATTTTAAATGTCATTTAAATTTCAATCCCAGGATTTTAATAAGTTTAGCCCATCACTTTCAGCTGTGTATTGTCCTTCTTTGATCTCAACCAATCTGTTACGGTAAAACGAGTTTCGGGGTTAAATTTTAGATAAAACTGTTGTCCCACTGGCTTGCTGGTTGAACAGACAATTCACAATGAACATATTCTAGTAAAATTTCATTTGATCTCCAATGAGAAGCTTGTATTTGTATTAGATTCAAAGATATCCTTATGTAATCTGTGATTTTGGACACCTAGTGTGAAATTGAACGTAGATATAAAACTGTTGACTTGCCCGCCAGTAGGTAGGTGCAACATGTGCCCTGATTAAATCGTTGCCATCAGAAGTTCAATATCTACATAGATCACTTATCAGAATGGATTTATTTCGTTCCCTGTATGTGCTACATTAGGTTTGAGTGATTTACAATTCAAGCACAGATAAATCCTTCCCCTTCATTTGGTTCCTGGTGCTTTGTCAAGTAGCCCAAGTTAAAGTAATTCTATGGAACACACTGCTGAGTATGCACTTTATAGATAAGACCTTACTAACTTGATTGTTAGCTGATTTTAACTGTGATTTCTGCTATATTTGTTTATTTTCATAGTAACATTGATAATACATTATTCTCAAGGATTTTAAACTTAATAAACCTCTATCCAATTTATTTTATTTTATCTATATTTACTGAAGAGCATATATAAGGGGCCGTGGTGGCCGAGTGGATCAGGCGTCTGACCGTCTACGATCACTAGCCCTCCACCACTGGGTCGTGGGTTCGAGGCCTACATGGAACATTTGCCAGCTACTGGCCGCAGGTCAGTGGGGGTTTTTTTCCGGGAACTCAGACATTCCTCAACCACCAAAACCTGGCACGTCCTTAAATGACCATAGCTGTTGTTAGGACACAAAACACAACCAATCCAAACCAAGGATCATTTACAGGCCAATACCTACGGTGTTTTTATTTCTCTTTGACCTACCTCCTATCGTTCTCCTTCATCTGACGGTCCTTATCCTTGGCAACGTCGTCACGTTCATCCTCCATGTTGTCCCGTTGCCGTTGGACATCGGTGTTTGCAGCCTTAAGTTTCTCATTCTCCTGTTGCAGACAGTCAATCTGGTCGTTGAGTTCCTGGCGAACCTTCTCGAGCTGCGACTTCTCGTTTCCTGTCAGACTCAGTACGTTCTTTATCCTGTTGCGATCACGGTTGGAATCCTCATGGTCTCTTCTCCTATAATATTAGACAAAACCAGGTCAAAAACTATCTCTCCTCCTATAATATTAGACAGAACCAGGTCAAAAACTATCTCTCCTCCTATAATATTAGACAGAACCAGGTCAAAAACTATCTCTCCTCCTATAATATTAGACAAAACCAGGGCAAAAATTATCTCTTCTGCTATAATATTAGACAAAACCAGGGCAAAAATTATCTCTTCTGCTATAATATTAGACAAAACCAGGGCAAAAATTATCTCTTCTGCTATAATATTAGACAAAACCAGGGCAAAAATTATCTCTTCTGCTATAATATTAGACAAAACCAGCTCAAAAACTATCGCTCCTCCTATAATATTAGACAAAACCAGGTCAAAAATGTTCTCTTCTGCTATAATATTACACCAAAACCAGGTCAAAAACTATCTCTTGTGCTATAATATTAGACAAAACCAGGTCAAAAATTATCTCTTCTGCTATAATATTAGACAAAACCAGGTCAAAAACATTCTCTTCTGCTATAATATTAGGCAAAACCAGGTCAAAAACTATCGCTCCTCCTATAATATTAGACAAAACCAGGGCAAAAATTATCTCTTCTGCTATAATATTAGACAAAACCAGGGCAAAAATTATCTCTTCTGCTATAATATTAGACAAAACCAGCTCAAAAACTATCGCTCCTCCTATAATATTAGACAAAACCAGGTCAAAAACGGTCTCTTCTGATATAATATTAGACAAAACCAGGTCAAAAACTATATCTCCTCCTATAATATTAGACAAAACCAGGTCAAAAATGTTCTCTTCTGCTATAATATTACACCAAAACCAGGTCAAAAACTATCTCTTGTGCTATAATATTAGACAAAACCAGGTCAAAAACTTTCTCTCCTCCTATAATATTAGACAAAACCAGGTCAAAAACGTTCTCTTCTGCTATAATATTACACCAAAACCAGGTCAAAAACTATCTCTTCTGCTATAATATTAGACAAAACCAGGTCAAAAATTATCTCTTCTGCTATAATATTAGACAAAACCAGGTCAAAAACTATCTCTTCTGCTACGATATTAGACAGACAAGGTCATAAATGAAATTCTTCTATAATATTAGACATTTGATTTTTTCTTCAATTATATTAAACAGACAAGGTCATAAATGATCTTTTCTTTCATCATATTAGACAGACAAGGATGTACATGATCATTTCTTTTTCTGCATAAACAGACCAAGTCATATGTATTATCATCAAAACACTGTCCAATCTGACTATTGTTATTGTAAAGTTATATATCTTCACACACAGTCATATGATAACAAGTTCTATTAAATCTCATCATTCCTTAACTTCCTGTGTTTAATACAGTCATTAACTTCCATTCAGTACAATTTGAAATTATCTTTTTCTCAATTTAAAAAAAGTAATTTTCTGATTTATGCTAAGTTTGTTGTTGTGCTTAAAACAAATTTAGCAGATAATTTCACACCAAACTGATATATCTCTTTCTGAAAACACGCATTAAACACTTACGCAATGTCTACTTCTTCCTTCAGATTAAGGATCTGCATCTCCATTCTGCGGCGTTCGTTATCAAGGTCATCAAGGTTTTTCCGGATGACGCAGTTATGATCACGCGTGGCATTAAGCTTGGCGCGAAGTTCTGCCACCTGGAGTTGACGCTTGTTCAAAGCAGCTTGAACTGCTGAGAATGTAGCATCGGCGAAAGCTGGTGACCTTGCGCCTGACAGAGGTGACTTGGACCGACTCCTGATGTATGGTGACCTTGCCCTAGCTGTGGGGGAGATTGACCTTGCCCTTGATGGGGAAGTGCGGCCTCCAGCAGCCTCAGCTGCCTCCTCATCCAGGGGAGCCTCATCAACATCATTCATCACGGCCTCTGCGATGTTACGGAGCGCAAAGTGGACGGATTCAGTTTCCTCTCTCATCTGGCGGGCGGTGTCTGTCTCCGGAAGGTCGTAGCTGCGCTCACCAAGACGAGTCTCCATGTTGCCGATGTTGCGCTGGAGGTTGGAGATGGACTTCTCCCGCTCCTCCAGTTGAATCTTCAGCTTCTCATTCATCATGGTCAGCTCATTTACCCTACAGATCAATACACATACCAGAGGTTAGACATGCAGGCACATAGCTGTCCACTACCTCACATAGGTAACACACACACATCTCCATCTTACGGGACCAGGACAGGTGTAAAATACCTGTATTCATGGACATCAGCAAATTTACAGGTATAAAATACCTGTATACCTGGTCTTCAGCAAATCTACAGTTGTAAAATACCTGTTTACCTGGACATCAGCAAAGCTACAGGTGTAAAATACCTGTTTACTTGGACATCAGCAAAGCTACAGGTGTAAAATACCTGTATACCTGGACATATCTGGACATCAGCAAATCTACAGTATAAGTCTTGTATCACCTGTATATTACTGACACTAGTAAAGATCAAAGATTTGTGTTGTCTGTGCCTTACTTACAATAGTAAACAAGTCTGCAGAACCCATGTCTATGAATAATGTAGGACTCTAAAACAATGTATTCCTGTCACATCACAACTGTTTAAGATCAATTCATACCTCCTTTAACTAAAACTATCAACAGTTCATGTACAAGGGTTACAAGCTCTGAAAAGTTCAAGATTCAAATCTATCAGTATTTATTTTACATTGAGAAAATACTCCAAACTTAAGTCAAACAGGAGAAGATTCCTGACAGTGCATATATATATATATGAGCACTGTCTATAAGGAAGACTCTAGAAATATAGGATCTCTGATAAAAACCAGACCATATATATATAATTGAGTAGGTTTTGCATAACTGATCACTGAGGAATCTGTACATTAGGGGATACCCGGGAACACCAATAGAAGCCACGCTGTAGCTGTGAAACACATCTACTGGACTACTACACAGATATAGCAAGAATTCTCAATGGATTTTTCTTATGCATACATTATTTATAGGGATGAACAGAAATAGTACACAAACAGTTACATTGTATGTATGTACACTAAATCTCTCCGGGTCAAGGTCTAGGGTAGAAACTAGTTATAGATTGAGCTCACTGTATTGGTGTTTGTATGTAAAACCACTGCTACAGAAGTAGGAAAGATATAGCATAGATATTAACAAGTTTACATTTAAACATAGGTGAATTTTTTAACGATATTTTGACAAGAACCAATATGTGCAATTATCCTGCTCATCTGAAAGAAACATAATCACTGATTCTCCACCTGAACCAAATCCTGTTTCTTATGAACTTGGTTTAATATTGTCAAAAGATGACCCAGGGTCTGCGTTACCGTAAAAACTTACTTGGCGTTGAGCTCAGCGCTGTGAACGTCATAGCGACTCTGAGTCTCTCCCACCTCACGGATCTTCTCCCTCAACTGTGACTCGATAGACGTACGGTCAGCTCGCTCACGGTCAAGGAGAACCTATCGGTGAAAAATAAAAACAGTTAAATTGCCCAAGTTATATTCATTTCAACAAGAGTTTCATTTTCAGAACAGGAAATTTGTAATGTTACCAAAAAATGGCTATGATAGTAAAATCACATCCTGGAGGAGGAAAAAGTGGTTTTCGTAAAATGTTTACGTTTGGTAGTTCAGACATGAAGATATATCAACAAAAAACGTGTTAGAACAATTTGAGAATGCTGTCACCACACATAGTATGGGTTATAGGGTACACGTACCTGAGAGGATGTCTCTGAGTTACGCATGTTAGCGCTGAGGTTGAGACAGGCAGAATGCACACTGCGGGAGGCCTTGATGACATCAGCGCGGACATGTGACATGTCACGCTCTGTGGCCGTCTTCAGCTCCCCGAAACTGCGCCGAAAAGAGACTACCTGACGCCACAGATTCAAAAGGCGTCCATGCTCAGCACTGAAGTACTCGTTGAAAGACTGGAAATAAATCAGCATTGTATCATTAGTCTGAAAGTGTTTTCACTAAAACAATTAGTAGTAAATGACAAATAATTCCGAAGATACATTAACTGTGCCAAACGTGTTAATATTTTGTCTGACATTACAAATTGATCATCAGTTACACTAAATATTGTATCACAAAAGCAAATCTGTCCTCCCAGTTTTCCATCAATTAACCCTTTCACCACTGTAGACATTAATGGACTCATCCATATCAATGCATGGTAGAGTCTACTAAAGTTATATAGGGATGAAAGGGTAAATAGTTTGGGTAATCACACAGGTTGTTTTGTGTCGACTTACCTGTTCCTCTTCCCTCCACTCGTTCTCCTTGATGTCGAGCTCCTCACGTGCTCGCTGCCAGTCCTGGGTGAGCTTGTGGATGTCGTTGGTGAGGGACTGGTTGGCTACTGTGGCCTGGTCTAACTGTTCCCTCAGCATGGCATTCACATGGGCCAGACTGGCACTCCTGTACGTCAAACAATAAACACTGGTCATCACAAGGTCATCACAAGGTCAAATAATCAACAAGGGTCAGAGGGCAGGAATCAAACACTGCTGATGTAAGTACAAGGAAGTGGTGAATTAAAGAAAAGAAGGTGAAGATACTTTCATATAACGGTAAAGCTAGGCACAGATTGGAGCTGAAATCTCACCACATTTTAATGCTCACTGAGCTCCTATCTTGCGGGTATTAACTAAAAGGATTTTATACATGAAAGATAATTGTACACTTCACATTTGTAAACTACAACGCTGTGCCCTCTGTTACAACGATATTGCTCCATACATTGGTTAAAGAAATTGTTCTATAATCAACAAGAGACCCAGAGGGCCTGTACATCTAATAACTTAGACATGTAGGCAATCATTGCAAGATATTCTCATTATTTAAATATATTACTGCAAATATATTACAGTTCAGGAGAGCTAATAAAACTATAGGCCTCAAATATTACAGAAAAATTGTTTAATATCAACAAAATATATTTCAGAAATCTCAGAAACTTTTTTACCATCATCTTACCCAGTGCACAAGACCTACAATCCCATTTCTCATCTCATTGACTTGTTTAAAGCCATAGTGCTTGGTTTTGATGTCTTTGAAATGACAACCATGTCAGGATATAATCTGATGTTCCAGGTGAACACCTTGTATGTTATCATTCATGGTTGATCTTTATCATTATCACAGCTCAATCTCCCTGCTAACGGTATCCCGTCTGACCACCCTCCCCCTCCCGACCCCACCATCTAACACAGCTATCTCTATAGCCATGCCATCCTCTCATTCTGTCCAAATTTTATTCATAGTGAAACACACTTTCTCCATCCATCACATCCGTCCAAACAACCATTCTCCATCTCTATTGACAAACAATGAATATTTAACCAATGAAATTTCCATATTCTCACCAAAACAGCATAACCGTGTCAAATGGGATTATTCAGATAATGATGTTTGGATTTCCACCATGCAATAAAGTGCATAACGTGGCAGAAACCAGACAAGGATTCAATAGACATGATTATACTCTTATGAACCAGTAATTCATTTAATGCAAAATTAATTACAGGTGAGAACCTGTGTGATTTGTTTATTGTTAGCGACTAATTGCGATGGCGCTCATTAAGACAGTGATGACACTACTGGGCTGATAAGATTGGTGCCTATATCTGCTGATTCAGCATCCTGGTACAATCGTCATGCTTGGTGATCTCGCATCATCTATATTTGATCTGTCCACGATGAGATGTCCCCGGAGACTATATACTAAGCTTATGTAGGATATAGTCACCGTACTGTGAGTCCCTACATTCATGCCTTTTGTCTGTTTTTTCTATGATAGGAATGACTATTCAGCATTTTCCTTTACACAGGACAATATGTCTATCATGGCTGCACAATAAATGACAATATTATTCCAAATAAATTTTCCAAATTTCGTTTTAACTACCACAGAAATTGTTCAGTGCTATAAACTTCACTTTTGCCTTTAGATTATAATGGTATAATGAATCATTTTGATATTACATTAGAGTACAATAATTATTATCAGATCAGTTATATAGCACAAGTACCGGTACTTCATCACGATATTGATCCAACTATGACATTTTATCATAAACAAGCAAGAGCTGTTATACTGTCATATTAAAATACATCAATAATTCCACCATGCTGTACCATTCAAGTCCTATAGTTATGAAATATCAAACAATTTTCCAGTATCCAGTATCCATTTTCGACATTCCATTATGCTTTCATACGCTGACCTGCTCCAACAATATTGACCCGAACTGATGTTACAATGTCGACACTCCTATACGTTTATTTTCCTCCAACATAAAAACCAAATTGATACAGGTCATTGAGTCCGATTCTGTACGAAAAATAAAATATTCATGTCTCTGTCCCGCACTTAAAAAATCGTGCATTGTCGCACAATTGTCGAATGACATTTATCGGAGGTTATAGATTTGACATTAATGTATTCACTAACAATAAACTTTGACAAATTGTCCGAGCCTCACTGTGGGAGGGATGCTGCATTCCTCGGCTCTACAGGCATGGAGCGCTAGATATTTACTACTACACCCAGTTGACAGCCATTTAGACACTGGATATTCAACCAAGTTAGACATAAAAGATTGTGCATGTTGGTGTTCCTGTGTTTTTTACGTTTCTGCATGTATGTGGTGTTTCTGCGTGTGTATAATTTGAGTCATTCCAAGTCCATTTTCCAGAACACTTGACCATTTTCATTATGACATGTACAAATACTTTGTGTATACACACATTGTATGTATAGCAATGATATACATGTATAAACTATCATGAGGCACTCTGACATTGTGTAAATCTAAACTTCACCAGATTTCAATGCTACTGGTTATATTTAACCTAAAACTGTCCTATGATTGTTACAGAAATGGCTCTAAAATAAACTTGATATTATCGACCTCAGATAAGTTGCATAAAGTAACCAAACTGGTCATGTTCACATTTGGATATGGAACCTTCACACAATATGGAGTGACAGATTATATTTATCGTAACATTATAAGAGGCAACCTCCACCCCACCCCTCTCCATTTTATCCCTCCTCATGTCTGTCAAGTTTAAAAAAAAAATGATAAAGAAAGTTACACATACCTCTGCTGTTCCTCCTCCAGCTTTATGGAGACCTGTTCGATATCCATGTTGTTCTCTGTTTCCTGCAGTCTAGAACTCTCAGATGTCTGAAAATACAAACACAACTGGTCACAGACACATCCACTGTATCATATTACAATGTAAATCTAAACAAATCAAAGTGATAATTCACTAAACAACATTAAACTATAATTCAGTCACATACAACTATAAAACCATACAATTTTATCACAGACATCATTATACACAAATTTCATAAAAATACGAACTCGTTATTTTCTCAGGTAGGTTAAATAAGTTGTGTAACTAGTAAATGTAGAAAATTATGTTGTGTCAATTGCTGTGATGACGCCCTTCACAAGGCCAAACAGGTCCGCATTTATCTGTTTAACTCCATAATAAAAGCACCGTTATAACCTAGTATTTCAGGTCATGTTGTGATTGTACCTCTGTGCCCATAAGGGAATAGTACTGTTACAAATACTGCATGATAAGCAATTAAAAAAAAATAAAAACAAACCTGCAATACAGTTTCCGAAAAGGAGCATTAATTGGTGAGTCTACATATCACATTACAAATTTGAGGTCCATGTTAGATAATTGCATTGGTCAAGTTTGATATGTCCTGGTCAAGTTTGATATGTACAGTGGACTTTTGCAGTAACCTTTAATTGCTTGACCATTGGTCGTACAGACACGTTAATGACCTTATTGTGAGCAGTGTGTCGGTCATTACTGGATTAAGTGACCACAACAAGGGAGAGTGCCAACATTGATCACCTAGTCGGGTAGGACATGTCCAGACTGGTGGACACTGGTCAACACTTTCACCTTCACGATTACACAAATGGAAATTGGAATTTTCTTTCTATAACCAATATTCATGATATAATACTTCAGTATGCATATCATTTCTACTGCTCGGTAATCTAAGGGAGTAGTAGAAAGATATGCATATTCAAGTTATGGTGATTATTACATAAATCTTCATTACAATTAAATAATTTACCTCGTAAACACTGACCTTGAAAATGGTAAATAAGAATAATATCTTGTTGCAATAGCGAATTTAATTTTATTAATTTTGATAAATTAAATTAAGCTTTTAATCAAAATATTTTTTTCGTAAAATTCTACAAAATGCTTAATTCCTTTTATTATTTCCTTATTAAACTATTAATAATACAGATTTTATTACATGTGCAATGAAAAAATTAACTGTTAGTGAAAACCAATTTGAAAAAAAAATTAAAAAAAAAATGTGTTCTTCAATGGTGTTATTTTAAGAATTAATCTAAAATAAATCGAATAGGATTTAAAACAAGGAGTTAAATGTGTTAAATGTACAAAGTGGTGCTGGTTAATTTACTTAGTAGCCATGTCTGAACCTACCTTGTTATCAAATCTTATCGTTTGATTTCATGTCTAGAAAATCTGACTGAATGCCAGCACAGACATAAAGAAAGCCTTCAAATTACCAAACACAGAACTTGTACGGTTTTTTATCAGTAATCAGATATATTTGTATATATTTGTAATGGTATAGACCTGTTAGTCTGAATCGACCAAGGTCACCCTGTACCAGGAACAGAAACAAAGTTCCCACACTTTTGATTATACTTGATGACATACAAAAAAATATTTTCTTAGCATTTGTTATATTTCAGACAATATTTGGCAAATCAATTGCAAATTTTAAAATGCAGGAGAAATTTTTATTAAAGGACCAAACTGGCATGTGAAATTGAGAAATGAAATAAATGTTTCATTATTTTAAATAAATCGGTAGACAAATTTGTTTAAGTAACTGAGCAGTCTTTGTTTCATTGAGAATGTGTGCGATATTTAATGTGTAACTAGACTAGAATAGTCAACACGGTGGTGGTGTGCTGGTGGTTTGCCCGTGGCATGAGGTAACAAGATGACGAGGCGATCACCTGTTCGTGATTATACATTCGTTTGTTCTCAGCCTCTGTGTGGTAGACATTTGATCTTCTCCGGTTTTAATTCCACACGATAATTGAACATACCTGATTACACACGCAGGTATTGTGTAACTTTCTAATTTCATTTAACAACTATTAACATGCGAGAGTTAAATGAAATCGTATCAGATATTTTTAACACCACTGATTATTTTCATATTTGCCAAAACATTAACATTTTGGTAGCAAGTACTAATATGTTTTCAAATAAGTAAAAGAAAACAATAAACAAAGAATTTAGTGAAAGAAAAAAAAGAAATGATGTATTGCCAGGTAAGAAAACAATTAACAAATGCCTGAGCAAATAAAATTTCACAAATTTAAAGATTTTTTTTGTTTTTAATTGATACGTTAATTCAATGACTTACACATCTAAAAAATATATATTTTTAATCCATTTCAAATAACAGTATCGCTGCATCAGATTATATATATCTTTCACCCGATTTTTATATTTTTATTTTGTCAACAAAAATTTACTGTCTTAAAATCTGCAGAGGTATTGTTAATCTTCAAAGTTATCTTGTAATATCAGTGCTATCCCAAATTTGAAAACAAATATTTTGCATTATAATTTAAGCCATGATGTAAATATACTAGATCTTACTGAACTTGTCGAACTTAAATTAAGTAAAAGCTTAGGTCTTGCTGAAACTGTGAATTTAAATTAAGGAAAAGCTAAGAATTTTGAAAATCTATCATGTTTTAATCATTTTCCAAAGTGCAGCTGCACCCAAACTGTGGATTAAAAACAAAGAATTTTGCACTGATTGACCTAAGGACTGACCAAAGTATCCAGGTGTTGTAGTTAGTGACCAAGTAGCTCTTCGACTCTTCACTTTTATTTACTATCAGCAAGTTAAGTGGACTTGAGGACCACGTTGGAGAGGGCAATATTTGACCATTGGATCAAACAATCGACCAAACAACCTAACAAGTGAACGGTATAAACTTTGTAGCATTATAATAGACAGCAACTGTTTTCGGCAAATAATCGAAACCTTAACAATACGATTCACCGAATGGGCTCATATAACAGGATCCTACAATCTCTTAACACAAGCTGTACCCGGCTGAGATTCCATTCACTTTCCTCAATATCAGCGAATTCTACGGGTATATTGATTGACCGAGCCCTATTTTCTGGTGTATTGATGTTAGCATTATTCTTGTAATGGTCACACTGAGCCATTAACGTATCTGAGTGAAATCGTGTCCAAACTTGACCACTGATTCCGGAATTCCGGTCTTTTGATCCGTGAAAAAAAAGATTTTTACACCCGATGGTTTCCAGTAAACAAATGAGCATCACCGTAAGTGAGGTTGATAGATAAGCTCTAACACACTACAAATCAACCAGGGTCAAAGCACATGAGCATTTTATTTTTAAACAGAAATCGCTTTATCTTTAATCTTGATTTTCTATTTGTTACTCTGCTG
Organism: Mizuhopecten yessoensis; assembly: GCF_002113885.1. Taxonomy (NCBI): domain Eukaryota; kingdom Metazoa; phylum Mollusca; class Bivalvia; order Pectinida; family Pectinidae; genus Mizuhopecten; species Mizuhopecten yessoensis. The sequence continues at coordinate 1,335,684 of NW_018407426.1, forward strand.
TAGGTACAGACAAGGAGTTCTTATCTTGGCAGCTATCCAATGAACAATGATAAGAAATTTGATAAATCATAACCTTCAAACAATGTAAAAACTTTCCCCTATTTTTGTTATCAGCGTTCAGTATTAGTCAGTCATTTGGTGACCATTAAAGTAAGAAAAGTTTATTAATGCAAGTGTACTGGCATATGAACACATCAGCACACATTCAACTATTTTAACTCATTCACGCTTGAAATTTCATAATGAACTATTCCAACCTTTGAATTGGAAGAGTTCAAATGCGTATTCAGGGGTGAATTGCCATAAGTTGTAAAACTTAAGCAAATAAAGAACTGAACTGAAGTTGAACTGTTTTTGGATACAGGCCTGAGAACCAGGTGAAGTAAATTGCATACAATAAAGATTTGTGAGGTAAAATGTGTATAGCGAAGATTTGCGGGGGGCATTAATAGTAAATATATAACGTGAAATGAATTTAATTTTCTTTGATTTACATAAACTTTCAATGAGTGCTTTGACAACACAAACTTGGTAAGTATTACATACTGACCCACACAACAATAACCGTGATTATACAACACACGTTATAACAGCTGACTCGTGGACACAAACACCCGTACAAACATCACAGTGACATTTAACCACATTTCCTTCCGTCAGCAATCCAATTAACGTAAAGTCTACAAACTTTCCTCATTCAATGCATAAGTAAACTATTTAATTATAAGAATCCTGTTCACCCCATTTTCTAACAGTGACCTTTGATTTGTGACTTTCTTGGTAATTCTATTTCTGTGTGAAGGGATTAATTGTACTTTGATTGAAAGTCACGTACAGGTAAGATATTCCTTTGCTTGCCAATGGGATTGGTTAGAATACAAATTATACCTGTACTGAAGTCATGTTATTTTTTACATAATCTTCAACAGGCACAATTCTAAACACTTCTGCATTGATTTTTATTTTACTTTTTCCTCTAACAAATTTAATCTTAAACATGAATTATCTCCCTTTGGTCCTCTTTATCCTATTTCCCGCCACTCTTTGGACTTTCTCTAGGATGTTTTCTTCGAATACTTATTGTACATTATGATACAATTATCCTGAGATCGTGGTATCAGGATGGTCTTGAATTTTCCTAGCCTATCACAGTATGTAAAATTCAAACATCCTGCAACCATTCAATACTAATTTAATGATTATGATTGGATGTTCGTTGACCTTCACCTTGGCTTTCTATAACGATGTCAGTGTTACATATCTATCATCCATACCAAGGTATGCATTTCCAGAGTGCCACAAACTGTTTCACTGAATGAAAGACATGGGTATCGGTTAAGGTTGCTAGCTTGACATTTCGTGCTCATGACCCTATACTTTGGTAAAAAGACAAAATCAGGCAAAGGTGCAGAAAAGATCAACTAAAAGTTGTAGACATGAAAAAGAAAAAGGAAAAGAAAAACAAAATTCTTGTGAAAAACAAAAAGAAAAAAATTAGGGATAGAAACAACAGTGGCTCAACATACATGTTTAGATATGTTTCAAAATATCAAACCGATTTGTTATATTAAGACACGGTAAGCTTAAAAGTTCTGGCTTTTTCTCTTTATCTCTTTCCAATTATATTATTCCTAAAGTTGGCTATCTGAATTTGTTCCTAATTTTTTGTTCATAAATTGGAACATTTCTTATTATTTTTTTAAACAAGTTTCCGTTATTTCTAATCTTTAAAGTCTCACTGTATGTGAGTAGTGTTGAGCCACTGTAGGGAGGAGACAGAAAACAAACACCTATTAGAAAGGATGCGTTAATTTCACACGAGGCTGAAGGGTGCGGCACACAATCACGCTACCCTTACCGACTTCAGATGATCGTAACGTGTTTTTACGTCGCCAAGGTCAAGTTCTAGATCCTCACACTTCCTCTTGTACTGCAAAACCTAGGGAATGATCGAACAAAGAAAGGGTCAAAACTAAGGTCAAAGTTGAGAGGTCACATGCATACATAGCTGTAAATTACCTGATATTGCATACGTTGGATTTGAGAATCCTTGGATCGGACTGTTCTCTCCATCTCCGTACATTTTGTCTTGTATTGTAAAAGCTGTGAATGAAGCAGAATCTCGCACAGATAAGAGTTACACTACGAAAGGCTTTGTCTGACAGCCTACCGTGAGGGTTCTACCAACAAGCCTAAACAATGCAGTGTCATATTAATGCTTCAGGGATCATCAGTGTCCCTTTTGGTTTTTCAAATTTGCTTAAGAAAATTAAATTTTTGTGCTCCTTCTTTGTTATTTTTTTTTCAATTTATTTAAGATTATTTGAATTTAATAATACATTTATATATATATCAAATCCCTGTGAACTTAGTTCTTCAAAGATAAAGTATTCTGTCTAAATGCAATGATGCATGGTACACATATCTTAAAATCCCTTGACTTTTCATTATTTTTCAGATATAAGAACATAAATTATCATCATCTCATTGCCATTACATGTATTAACAATTAATTATAAGCATTAACCATATTATTTATAACCTTATTTCCAATGATGCATTTCCTCAATGCCCAAAAATGTATGAGATGAAAACTGCTAACTTAGACATAAAGTATTGTAATCTTAACTATATCTCTTAATCTAGAACTCTACAAAAGTCTATCTATTTTCAATCGGAAATTTAAAAAAGGTTAACAAAATCACTTATATCATGCAAATGTTTTCTGAATAGAAATGAGATGTGTGCATGTGTGTGTACATATGTGGGGGAGGGGTATGGATTGTATCCCTGATAACATGCTATTATTTGTGATTCCCGTACATTTTTATATATTTTTTGGTGGCTTATTAAGAGGTTATTTAACCCTCTTGCATATAAAAAATTGCTTTAAGCATGCATATTAATAAAATTATATAACTTATGCATTGCAAAACTGTAATTTATATTTCTCAAAAAATTTAAACTTAAAAGAAAAAAATCATTTTGATCCCTAAATCAGCTAGTGTCTATAAAGCAGGAATTAAAGCTACTGACAAATATGTTAGACTTGAGGCTCTGTCACTAGTCTGGCAGCTGATTGGGCGCGTGCTCTAACTGCACGGCGCAATCTATGGGATGCAAATGTGATAGAAACGGAGAGAACATCGAAACCTACATTCACCTGTTTATGTTCCATCTGAAGATGGTCAACAAAATCGTACAAACAAGGAAAATCAGGAAAAATAAATGTTTTCAAGCACAATTCAATTAACCTTTCCATCAGAAAGGGAGAAATAATGGTTTGTTCTACGTATACAGAGAATGATTAACATTTCTATCCAATAGAAAGACTTTGTTCTTATTTCTTTTTTATATTAATTCTGTTTAGACGTCATGGTAGTAATTGAATGATATGTGTCAAAAGAAAATCTGAAAATCTCAGTGTAAACATGTACAACTACCCATCAATATTGAGGACCATGGAGTATATCAACACACTAACAATGTAAGTCATATTGATCAGATTATCATACTTCAAAATAAACTGTGCAACAAATTTCAAATGTGCATAATCGAAATGATCTTTAAGGAAAGAAGCACATAGTACAAGGTATGCTTGGAGTGACCCTGACTTCCAATAAGAACAATATCTCCCTTTATCAAATTGAAAGAAAACTTATTAACAGTGAGGTTAATATTATATCTTTAGTTTCAACAGTTCAAAGTCACCAAAACTCTCAAAGATTTAATCTATAACATCAGTTACATGAATAAAGATCAAGTCTCTTTTTTCAATGGAATCCAAACAAAACGAAATAAATTCATAGTTGTGAATAAATGATTGTAAATATGATTTGTTAATATTGAAATGAAGATGACAGATGAAAATAAATTCATGAAACAATCACACCGATTACAAACCAATGACATGAACACCCAACTCATCCTATTATCATCAACAATCCCGGCCTATAAATAAACTTCTTGACCTTTTCAAGATGTTACTTCAGAGAAGCAGATCTTGACCTGTAGATGACCCCTGACCTAGATAAATGTTACTAAGACAAATGCACCTTGACCTATAGATGACACTTTGACCTGATCAATTGTTACTCATATGGGAGCGGCACCTCGACCTGTAGATGACCTAGTTAAATGTTGCCAAGACAACCGTATCACTGACTACAGACGACCCTCTGACCAAGTTAGATGTTACCCATATGAGCACATCTCACCTATAGATGACTCCCCCCCCCCCCCCCCCCATCAAGTTAATTGTTATTAAGACAAGTGTATCTTGAAATATAGATGATCTTATGACCTAGTTACATGTTACTAAAAAGTATTTCCTAGCCTGTAGATGACCCCTTGACCTAGTTAGATGTTATTTCAGTGGAATAGAATTTAACCAATAGCTAACATCTCTTGACAAAAAGTAGACTGTAACTATGTGCATATCATACTTTAATCTGCTGATGACCTTCTCACCTAGTTACGATGTTACTAATACTACAAAAGTGTAAATCGTACCTTGGCCTGTAGTTTCTGTACGAGCTGGGCCTGGCGAGACTGACCGTCCTGGTACGCCTGTAGCTTACGTTTGTAACTCGAGTGTTCGTCCTCCAACTTACGTCGCAGCTCAATGTTCTGCTGGACGAGGTTCTTAGAGGGAGCGTCGATGGACTGGTCAGGGCTGTCTCCCTTCAGTGACTGCTCAAGCTGAAACAAAAGTAAACATGGTTAGTCCTACAGTCACAAAACTACCTCAATATCGATAAGCTGTAAAACAAAATGTTCTAAACCAGGCTACAGTCAGACCTAGCTAACTTGTCGAAGTCGTTGGAATCATGAGCAATAAATGGAGTATTTGGCTGACTTAAAACAAATATCAACAAAATACCATGTGCTAAAAAGATTTCAATATATACATGGTATTCAGATTTGTAATAACAAAGTTTTACTGTACGTAGATGTACAAAGAATTTTCAATACATTAGTTGATCTAATTGACAAAACTTAGAATTCCATGCATCAACAAGAATGGTTACAACCATTTCAAAGGATGTTTTCATTTTCGCATCTGTAATATTTCTGGTTTTAACAAGATTCTCCTGGCACTCAATTTACAATACCGTACCAAAATAGACAGGTAAAAACTTCTATTACCAATTAATACATTTCTTGTATCATGAAGATTGAAGACAAACATTGATAAGGTACTTCATAATATATGTGTGTTTTCTACACCCTGTACCTCAGGTTAGGGTACCTGTAGAGAGTAGGAATACAAATCTAACATTGTTATCCATTCTCTGTCATCAATACTTATAAATGTTTAACGTTAATCTCTGACCAAATGGTGTGAATCCAATCTGATCTCTCTCTACAGTTAGATCACTCACTCCCTTGATCAATTATACTCGGCATCCAGCACCTCTGATGTACAACACTATACTACACAAGGTCTTACTCCTGGTGATTTAATTATCTCACTACGTTTTGACACCCGCTACTGGTACCTCTGCTCTACCGTATCATACTAAAGATCGTCTCACTCCTGGCGACAGTCACTTAATTGTCCTATAAAGATGGACAGCCTGCTGCGTGCCTGCGCTTACATTCACCCTAACATCAGTATATATCTAGCTGTCGAGCAATGTCACCCCGCCGTGGAGACAATGCATGTAAAGCCTCTATCAATATAAAGGTCAACCGCTAGAGGAATCTCAATATCTACTTCCTTTACCACAAAAAACCTCTGATTTAATTGTCTATTAACCCATTTTCACCTCCCCAGTCTCAATCAAGATTTTCAATTCAGTACAGGTAGTCTTAGTCTATATATACATTCAAACATGTACGTGTGGTATATGTAAAATTACATTGTTATACATAATGAAATTGGAATTATTTGTGTACCCTGATTTGTAATGCTGAGACTTTCACTACAAAACTCTATTTATTGCTTCCATACCTGAATCCTGACCCGACCAACATTTACAAATACCGTTCACATGGCAGATTAAAAAAAACAAAAATATACAAGCTTATTACCGAGATTTAAAAATTTTGAAGAGAATTTGTTGCTAAATAAAGCCTATTATATGACAGGTTTTACTGGAATTATATGTGTGTAATCCTTGGTTTCACAACACAGCTGTAGGCCTTTTAATATACATGTGAGCATCAATACGAGAAATTATGTAGGGACACTTCTGTAGGAGACAACCAAGAATACAGGTAACATATAGGAGACAATCAAGAATACAGGTGTAAAATATAGGAGACAACCAAGTTTACAGGTAAAATATAGGAGACAATCAAGAATACAGGTAAAATATAGGAGACAACCAAGAATACAGGTAAAATATAGGAGACAACCAAGAATACAGGTGTAAAATATATGAGACAACCAAGTATACAGGTAAAATATAGGAGACAATCAAGAATACAGGTAAAATATAGGAGACAACCAAGAATACAGGTAAAATATAGGAGACAACCAAGAATACAGGTGTAAAATATTGAACTTAGGTTCTTTCACAAGTGATCACTGTCCTTATAGGTGTCTGTGCTATCTTATTTTATTTCCCTTCAAGTTTTATTTGAACACTGTTAAATGTTCCCAGCCCTATCGCTGTCACCTAAATCTCATTATATGGCTTGGGTACCTTTGCATATACACCTGTCATGCCCTGGTCATCAGTATGCCAAGCCAATCTTTCAATTACTACATGCAAATGTAGATGTTTTACGTCTTCCAACATCCAAAGAATTAATGGGCTTTTCAAACAATAGAACACTAGGCCACATGCAAGGCCTGATTTTCCCGTAATAATTTCTCCAATATATTTTCTAAGGAAGGAAAGAACTTTTATTTGAGGACACGTTTCATGGCATGAACAAAGGTAGTACATGTAGAACAAAAAATGAACTTCAAGTACGCCTCAGTGAAACACAACAAATAAACGTAGAAATTATTTATTGATACCAGCCCTAACCGGAAACCTATATATCTAGGTCCATAAATTGTGTAGTCAGCAAATTATTAGTAAACCTACACATTTAATTAATAGTTGCTCATAAAAAGTTTGAAGCCAATATCCCAATTGCTGAGTCAGGGAAAACTTTGTTTGGGTACAAACACAACAAATAACTGTAGAAATTAATTAATACAAGCCCTAACCAAAACCTATATACATGTATCTAGGGCCATAAATTGTATAGTCAGCAAATTATTAGTAAACCTACACGTTTAATTAATTGTTGCTCATAATAAATAGTTTGTAGCCAATATCCCAGTTGCTGAGTCAGGGAAAACTTTGTCAGGGTACAAAACAATAAAATCATCAGGCGGAAAGCCGCTTAAAAAGTTTCCTGGTAAATACATAAATACTTGATGAGCAAAATGAAAAACCGTTTTGCCTTTTAAGGGAGCGTTCCTGAATATCATCGACCCTGAAATGTGGTAGTGTGTAGTAGGACTACATGTTATCTAAAACATATGTGTGGGCTATGGAAATTATCCAAGCTCATTTATTAATTTCATACTTTAAATATACACATTTGAACTCTTCCAGTTTAAAGGATGGTATAGTGCATTATAAAACTTCAGGGGTGAATAAAACGCCCCTAACACTCATTTCCGAAACATTATATTTAATAAAAGTTGATGTTTTATTCAATATTTTGCATCAAATTGCAGAGCCTATCAATAGTACAATGTAGGCATTTATAGATGTTTTACTGGGAATTAATAAACACATGACCACCTGGTCTATTGCCTCGCAGTAATAGCAATTCTGAACTAGCGGTACTTTGTACTAGAACCATGTGTCAACTTCAGAGAATCAATTTTTTCCTCGATAAGATACAAATTATAAATTATATTTCCCATGTTTAATAAGAATGATTTTGTATATAAATGGTCTATATAGATAAACAACAAAAACACTTCTAAACCCGAACAATACAGTAGTCATTATGTCTGTACATATGTACTGTAGTGAAGTACACGTACTTGTGGTCTATAGACCTATATCGATGCCCGTCACTGATTGGTCAGATACATGTATGTGATCGACTAGAATTGACACCTTCCAAGTTACGCACAAATCACTTGTACGATCACTTAGGTATACAGCATGTCCCGTTAGATGTAAAGACAATATTTCCAGATTAGAAGACACCCATGTCAATATATACATGTTCTGCAAACTGAAACAATTTTGTGCCGTCAAATATTTTCCAACTAGTCTTTTTAAAAAACTCACTGAGTAAAGAATTCCTTCCTGTATTGTATATGAACTGCCTATGTGTCACAGATTTTGACGCCTGTTAAATTTACCATATTGTTCTATAGAGAAATGGCCGAAAATAAAATTGAGATGAACAATTTTCTTGTTCAGCATTATTATGAACAGAGCACAGATCTGTACAACTTAGTGCCACTAACACTATCTCTACAAATATCCCAAGGTGGCTGTAACATTGTCAAGCTTATTTCTAAACTACAAAATTGAAAATACTGAATATAATTTTACAGCTTTACTGCTTACATTGACCTTCTATATAGCCCGTTGGTTTCTTCCCTTCCTCAGACTGCCTATAATACTAGAACGTACCCCAAGTATCAGCTTGTGTTACATATTGAGGTCAGAGGATTAAACTGGCCGTACAGGATCCAATCTTTTCTATACAATATCACCACAATAGTTCCATCAAATTTCAATGACATATAATTAACAAACATGATTTATTACAAAAAAAATTAATTGAAAAAGAACACATCTTATCACTAAAATCAGTTTCTTACAAATTTCTGATTGTGATAACATTTATTATATAATCCGTACTATGGACTAGATTTCCCTATTACATTAATCCCTGAGCAATATATTCTTTCTGTTTCATTTAAACTCCCGGTTTCAATGTGTATTGTGTCTATGATCAAAGGGCTTCACAAATATATATTTATACAAAAAGAGCAGAAAGAATATGTCGCCTTGTTGAACAGACAAAGAGGCTTTAAAATGCAAACAAAACTCTCTCTGTGAGGATCTTGTTACTGACAATGGGAGCAGGTCTATTATATAACTCACACATTGTACACATGTAACCAGATAGTACCCATACTTAATTATGGCTCCATGAAAATTGCAATTAATGTAAGTTTTAAAAGGGCCATTTTAAGTGTAAGATTATAACAAAATATCTGTAACTCAATGCAATCTTAGCTTGATATGTCCTCCCAACAATATCTACATGCCACATTGCCTCTATTTGATGCATCCTCTAAACAATATCTCAAAATACATATGTAACCTCTATTTGGTACTTTCTCTCAATAATATCATAATAATGCTATGCTATGAACATCAACAATATCTTAAAGCCGTGCTGCCTCTACACATACTTGATGCGTCCTCCTAACGTAATGCATCCTCGTAATGATACCTTATTGCAACGATACCCCTACCTGTTGCACGCTGACCATTAAAAGTGACCAAATTCAAGTAACTTAAAATCTATGCTTCCTGTTATTAACTGATGAAACGGTTGGCTGAAGGTATAAAACATTATTTTCTATCTCAACAACTTCTTTCAAGCATTTACTGGCTAGGTGAACAAATTCCTGCCATCAAATAAACCAAGCTACAAACAGTGACCAGGAAAGACATGGTATACAGCTTTATAGCAGTAAAAATCATATCTTCAGAGGTTAACACTACAACAGAGCCGTCACTTGTGGACATATTGATGATAGAATTACAGAATAGAGCAAGAAGTATTAATCTGAAGAGAAAGGAATGCTGTGTAGACCAGAAATCTAATTACTAAATCACAGTACGATTGGTTACTACTAGGACAGATGACAGATCTATGTTACATGCTCTGTAATGGTGCATTATTAATACCTGACAGTTGCTATCTACTCAACATGCTAAAATACTATTTTAATTTTATAGATGATAGAATGTGTGCATATACTGACAGCAGACACTTTGGACTTGACGAAGCCCGGGGACGGAGCGAAGTGCGTGGGTTCTTCCTCTGCCATCCTGATAAAACACCTGTCCAGTAGGTCGTTAAGTCAGGTAAATCAATTCAAGACCACAAAATTCAGCAATCAAGTTGGACAATACAGTTTCATGTACGACTATTCCTCAATGACAGTTGTCGTAAAGCTATGCACTGCTCCCAAACTGGTCATAAAACTGTCCACTGGATATAACACCAATCTATAGATGTCCAGTTCTGTACTCACTAAATACACAAATCCATTACAAGTTCACGCAAATTCCTTCCTGGCCCGCCAGCATCAGCAGCAGGTTCTGGTGCGTGAGGTCAATGGAGCATGTCGTCAACACTTCCTGTCCCATTCACACCTGAGCAAATACCTGTGTTACCTGTCACAGGTAAAAACGTGTCCTCCGTGGAATTGATCAGGACTCTCCACTATTGATTTCTTGTCACTCCTGATAATACCCGCTACTTGTATATTAAACTCTCTCCCTCCCCGCCAATCAGCGACACAAGGGTTTCCTGTTCAAAAACTTGCCAATATATTACCCTAAAGCCAACACAAATGACCTAGCAAATAGGATTTGGAAATAAAATGAAAAACTTTGTGGTAAAAAAAAAAATCTAATGTAAATCTGTTAAAAATTTAAAAACACTTTCCAGATCAAGTAAAAGAGCAGCCCCTTTGATACCAGTTCTGGAATAGAAGTTTTGATGTTGTTCTAATTTGAATATTTTCCAGGTCAAAATAACTAACTCAGTCATCCATGGAAAATTCCTGTTTCTATCTGTTGTAGAATACACTCTAGATCTGAAGATTGTGCACAATCTTTAAGATATTCTTTGGACCCTCCGAATCTCTGAACCGAGGAAGCATGTGCATTAATGCTCAGTGTAGCTGAAGAATATTGTGTATTGAGTTCAGCATGTCACAGATCTGAGGAAACACCTTACAAAAGCACAAAGTGTTTTAAATTGAGTCCTGCAATCCTGAGAATAATAGTACTATTTTACATAAAACTCGAGGTAGTCAGCGTGTTACACTTATTCTGTTGCACATTAAACTCTATATACATGTATATAGCGCTAACATTGGGGCCCAGACAGACACAACTAAAGTTTTCCAGTGACACACGATGTCCGAAAGTGGCAACATTGACATCCGAAATTCATACTACCCTTTGATGATTCATACTATGTTTGGTGACCACTACCACTGGTCACTTAAGGGAGCTCAATCAAGCGTTGACCGAAATGAATTTATGAGATACATTGTTAAAGTAAACATGTATTACTTTATAGTTTTACAGAACCTACATAGCTGTTAAACCTTTCAGCTTAAGCCTTACCTAGATTTTTAAATCTAAATGAATGCTTTCATGTTTCTTCGTCAAGATTATGAGAGTTTAGGAATTAAAACAGGATTTACTGACCGTCGGCTAGTTTTGTGGCCCGAGTACCTTACACTAGATTTTTGATGTGTAAAACATTCCTACAGTCTACGTAGAATTGTTCTGGCCTGTAGACTGACACTGGTCCACTGTAGGAATCGTGCAGTAAAACTGAACTCAGCACTATACGCCTTATTTGTTATTTAACTCATTCACCCCTGAAGACATATATTTGAACTCCTCCAATTCAATGGTTGGAATAGTTCATTATGAAATTTCAGGGGTGAACGAGTTAATACACAATGCAGATTCATTGACTGACCTTCATATTTGAATTTGGAAGAATTTATTCAACTCTACAGATTTTAACACCTCTAAGTTTTAATCTGCAAAACCACTTAAAACAAAATGCTATAGAACACTCACAGGTCATAACTATAATCTCAGCAAATTTGTAGCTGTGAAACCAAAGTGTTCATTTCTATTTTCTGTCTAATATTTTACAATTAAGAATATTTTGAAACTCCATAATAAAAGTTCACAAAAAACAAAACATGCATTGAAAACTGATCCTCTTTTCCCTAACATTATCACAGCCCTTACCCCGACACAAACATGTATGTCAAATCATGTANTTCACCTATAAGGTGATTACTGTCAGTATCTAGCAGAACAAAGTATTCTGGTTTGTTCACTATATGAGGTACACATACCATATTCCAATATCAGTTTATCATAATTAACACATAACTAGCAAATTTCATTTTTCCATCCATATCTTGTAAAAAAAAAAAAAAGTTGGCATTATTTTGTAAAGACTGCCTGTTAAACATTTTCTAAAATCAATATTTGTTAAACTGAATAAAAATCAATGTTTATTTTACTTTCGATGATAGCTTAACCTTATGTATACTAATCTAGACCTAAATCCTCAGCATGTCTCAGTAAAAAGAAAGAAAATCAATCGTTAAATACATAGTACACATGTCTAAAGTCTGAAAATTGGCTGAATTAGGGGTTGAATTTCTGGGTACCCAGATATTTGATCGAATAGCAGGTATGGGAGGACGATAAGAAGACAGGTATACAGGTACGTGTCGTTCACCTGGAGACATGAGTTTACCTGATCAAATATACCAACAGGTACAAAATAGGTATGCACTGTGACAAATGGTTTCGGGTTATACCTACTTTTGACATCACAAAATGTCCCCAATATCAGGTACTCCTTGAAACATGTAACAGCAAGACTAACAAAACGGAGGGAAAATGAAATATCGATGAATTTACGACCATCAACTATAAATTCTGGCAGTGACTATCGAGAGTACATGCGTACCACGATTGGTACTTCTGAAGTTTCAAGTTCTGCCAATATTATTTTATACCGTTTCATAACATGTGTTGACAGGATTACAGAAATGGAGGGTAAATGTCAGGAAATTACACCAGGCCTGCAAATATTTGGAGAGAAAAATTCCAATAACAGAAATTGGTCCAAGCCAATGTAAATAAGCTTTAGAAACTTTGTCAATTTCCAGGTTCATTTTGTAACGTAACTCTTGCATGGCAAGAAAAATCGCTAATGTTTCAACATTTATTTCGTCAAATGACAATAGAGTTTCTGATTTTTGCTAGTCACATGTGTATATAACCATTCCATGCTTGAAAATATAATAATCTGTTTATTCTCATTTCACAAGACGAAACAATGAAGGAGATCTGGTCCTCGTAACTCAACAAGACATGTAATATGACAAGGTTTCTGTATAATTAGCCGGGACATCTGCTGGGGTGCTGTCCAAATACCATTATGTCTAGTAATTGTCGGAGAACATAATGTTATATATACACTTTGCAAAAATTTGGACACGTTCCCAGAATGTTTATAAACCTCGACAAGTACTGCCTCTACTTAAAGGTGTGTCACAATCCTACAAGGTGCTTGTGTAGCAGGTTTTTTTAAAGTACAGCACCAAACTGATTGTTTCAGCAAAATCCTAACGCTATTGTTAACCGATTAGCTGCCGGTATATATACATAATCTCAGCCGGTCCCTCGACAATATTTGCGGCTTTTCATGGACCAAGATATTCAAAACTCAGAAATAACATATACTGCAACCAATAAACGGGCAAAACTGGTCTCCATAATCACATAAAATCACAAAAAAAAGTTTCCACAATTAAATTTGATTTTGAAGAGATTATTTTTTAATTCAATTCTCAGGATTTCCAAAATTGGAAAAGAATTATATCACTTGAAAATGATTTGCAGACTTAATATTTTTCTCAGCACGTTTTAGCGGTTTCATTTAAACCTTAACTCATTAACCCCTGAAGACAGATTTGAACTCTTCCAATTTAAAGATTGGAATATTTCATTATGAAATTTCAGGGGTGAATGAGTTCAGAAGCTAATTGAACTTTTACAACATTATCACTTGTTTGACACGAACTAAGGAGTATACACTGTATCACCAAATCCTGACCAAACAAGGAATCGGACTGGACTGTACATTGGTGCTTGGCCCAGCAGGACACACAAACTCGCCCCTCCACACCTTGTATGGGTTGTCACTTCAGACTTTATCAGTGTCCAGATAGGCCACACACAGGCCAAACCAAACACTCCGGACCATCAAACACCTCAAGTGCCCCCCTTGTCTCCAGTATCTCCGACTCGGCAAACACATACAGCCAATTTAAGGCAACCTCAGCTGATAAGAGCTCCACCAAGTCCCTTAACTCCAATCACTGGGCCATTTTAGCAATTGTGGCGACACATTTTGTGATAAAAAAAATGGTTAATGAACTATGTTAGCTGATTATAAGTTTGGACATAGGAAATGATTTATTGAACACAGAAATTGTCAGTACTTGGGCCAATACTACTGTAGCTGATCTTATGGTTTAAGTTGTAATGTATGTATATGATCCTATGTAAGTGGATTGTCCCCAAAATGGGTAGACCATACATATACAATGGTATAAATTTGTCTGTAGCCTCTCCGTGTCTCCTATTACTATGTACCATTGTCTGTAGCATCTCAATCTTTCGTTATTGGTTATCATGCTTTGTAGTGTCTAAATTCTCTGGGGTCATTCTTTATCATTCCCTGAAGTGTCTAAATTCTCTGGTGTCATTCTATATCATTCCCTGGAGTGTCTAAATTCTCTGGTGTCATTCTTCATCATTCCCTGAAGTGTCTAAATATCTGTCGTCATTCTTTATCATTCCCTGAAGTGTCTAAATTCTCTGGTGTCATTCTTTATCATTCCCTGAAGTGTCTAATTATCTGGTGTCATTCTTTATCATTCCCTGAAGTGTCTAAGTTCCCTGGTGTCATTCTTTATCATTCCCTGAAGAGTCTAAATTCTCTGGTGTCATTCTTTATCATTCCCTGAAGTGTCTAAATTTCTGGTGTCATTCTTTATCATTCTATATGTACCCGGTATAGTGTCTAAATATCTGTGGTCATTGTTTATCATATCCTGTAGCATCTTAATCTCTTCATTACTTATCATTATGTCTGTTCACCTAAAAGATGAGCTATAACAGACTTAGGGGATCTCTCCATACCTCTATCATTGTATTAAGTATATACTACTAGCTACAGTCTAACTTAGTTCTGAGTCATCCCAGTCTGTCTGTATTTATTTTTATAGATTTCTTTTTCTATGACATTTTCAATGCTATCATATAGACCAGTTTGGCAAGATTATTATCTTCATGATCGCGAGAAAAATCTGAATTCCTTCCTAAAGATGAGATTATGAACTCTATCAAGAGAAGGAAGCCTCCAGTTCACTGGCCTTGTACGATTGTATGTCAGGGTTCAAAGAGGACCAAATCCCACTTTGGATTCTGGCTGGTCAATACACAATCCCGTTGGCCAGTTTGTAGTATGTAAGCTGCTTATCAGGCGGGTGTGAGGGTGCTGACCAAGCTCTTTCAACATCTACCAGTATAAACATTCGGCCTTACAGGTAGCCTAGCTCACCTGTATAAATATTCGGATGATACAAATTGTCTCACCTGTATCATAGGACAGGCGACTCATTTCGTCCAAGTATTTTGTAAGCTATCAGGTATTTGTGAGAAGGCGTGTCTAACAAAATTAGGAAGTTAATATTTTAAATAGGGCACAGACACTTTGTGTCAATACACTCTAAGCTTCTTAATCCCCAATTGACAACCCTGCAGGTGTGTAAACCAATAAATATAGTGGTCAGTTAACAACAGGAGCACAGACAGTGGTCAGTACATGGTCACTAAGGTCAAATAAATCACCACCTCAACAGTGAAACATGTCTTCCTGACCTTCAAATGTGTCCTTTAATCAGAACTTCATACATATGTTCCAGAACGCAGTTATCAAGTTTGTTGGTGCTAAACTTTTCAAACCTTTCCAGGAGCCAAGAACAGCTTGAACTGTTTTCATGTAATTTGCAAGAACAGCTTGAACCTTTTTCATGTAATTTGCAAGAACAGGTATTTCACTGTCGGTTATTGTAGTATGACCAACATAATAGTATCCTATTATATCTTTTTTGTCTAATGTAGCACAGCTGACACGATAAAGTCACATCACCAGCAGTGTAGGTTTGACTGTAGGACACAGAGTGTCAGCAATCAAATTTGGACTAATTTCTAAACACATGTAACTCATTCACTCCTGAAATTTCATAATGAACTATTCCAACCTTTGAATTGGAAGAGTCCAAATGTGTTTCCAGGGTTGAATGAGTTAAATGGTTACGAACCCTATGGTGACTTTCACCTCCTTTACATAAGAGTTCTACACAAAGATGAATGCATTGACAATGCTTTGGAAATACTAAATGTTTCAAGGGAGATAACTCTACCAACATCACTGGTATAATGTGTAAGGTCAGGGGTTGAGATTCACACCTGTATCATCAACACTGCAAGCAGATATTTTGAAGTTGGTGACCAAATTGAAAAAAAAAAGTTTTGTCAAACACTACAAGTATGTCTAAATACATGATCACTGGTATCTGTGTAGGACCAGGTGATCAACCAGCGGGTTATTGTAACCTAGCTACTTCAGTAGTACTACCATCAAGGACTTTCTCTTACTTTGTAGACATAAGACATCTGATTTGATTCCAGAGTTTGTTCCACCTGTCATGTTTTGTTGTATTGATCACTCCCACTTGTCATTTGTTCTCTAGATAGTAAGCGTTCGACAAGTGTTTGTCAAGGAGCAAGTAAAACATGCCCTCAGAACAGTTTCTATTTCAAACTGTAACTGTATACCAGGAGGAGAAATCATTCAGAAAAATTTCTACTTCTAACGGTACACCAGGAGGGGATAATCAAGAAATATGACTCGGGGGAAATATGATCGGACTCATTTACTGTTTGTGAGGTCCTGTCAACACCAGTAAGTTACAGTAGGACTGTCAATTCTCCGACAAAGATAAAGAAATTGAGGAATGCCTTACAGCAGTGTTGTATAATTAGCTGAACAGGAATAAAACAGTAGGATTTGGTCTGTATATTATCAACAAATACCGATCCCGTTGTTAACTTTACTAATCTTACCAAGTCATCATCATGGTATAATCTCCACATGATTGGAACAACTTATTTAAAAGCACTCAAATCATTTTACACGTTATAGGCGATATTGTCATTCATAGCGCAACTTGTTTATATTTTTTTTAAAGCAATCCATTTGTATTGTTTTTATAAGGTCAAATGAATAGACACCTTTTATAAAAATTAAACCTTTTATCGATTCCAAAGATTTTATTTTCGTATCTTTCAACCTTTAAATCTGACACATTTAAATAGATCAGATGTTGAACTTGTGATAGGCGTCCAACTGTCAACGGTCCCCACCCATAGGCTTTAATCCTTGTTGTTATTTACATGTTTCTAACACATTAAAAGTGCCCTATGAGGTTAAATAATTATGCAAAATCTACCATTAAATAGTTGCCACTCTATTCTACATTAATTCTCAATCAGACCTTTAAAGTTTAAGATAAGAAGCTATTGCAAGCCCCTCGAACCATTTACGGTAAAGTTCCTGAATATCAGATTTTATTAACCAATTAGTTATTCAAAACATCTTAAAACATTTCTGTAAAATTTTAAAATATTCTTTTTGATTTTATTGCTCTATCTAAATCACTTTGCCTTTATTTTATTTTTTTTATTTTTTTTTTCATTTAAAAAATAATGTTTATTCCAGAATTTGCGTATATCTACCATAATAAACAATGAATAGGTATGATAGAGTAAATTAAGAATAGATATACACCATACCTTAGGAACGGTTACTGACTATAGACAAAAAACACACCTGACCAGGAAATATGATTCTTACCATAAGGTCAGACCTCAGTTAACGTAGATTAAATAGCTTAGTTAACTTTAATCAAACATTTTAATTAGCTGGATTTCATCACTATTTAATCTAAAATCAATTATTTGTGTCCTACGATTTAAAATGATAATACTCAGATAACATACCAAAATAATAATCAGGTTTCTTCATACATTTTCACAAAATTAAACATGAAAAATTCATTAGACTAATACAGCTTGATAAAACTGGATTCCAATCCTAAAATTCAATACACTCTAAAGTCAGTTAAACCAGCCTGTATCAGCACGCCAAATGGGGTCTACTTTGACCTTCTATCCTGGGTATGTGATCGTACAATTCACTTCAAAGATAACACAAATTTACAACTTCTTATCAGTAAACTATAAAACGTGTTAAGATTTTAAAACCCCGGTAAATCCAACTTTTAAGGAGCAACTTATGATGACAAATTGTTATATAAAGTAAAATATGATCTTTTTAAAAGCTTGAGGTTATATCAGTAAGAAAAGTACATAAACAAATAAAAGCATTGATGTTTTTAATAGAAATAGGACACAGTCATAAAATGATTTAAATCCCTAATATGTTAGATTTAAATATCACCTATTCAATTTTTCCATCATCATAAAAAGAAAATTATCACCAAATCACAACATTTACAAAACATCTGGACTGTTACAAAAGATTATATCCCCAAAATGTTTCTTTTAAAACATGTACACATGTCAAAAGAAAATCCCTTCATTGAAATTATAACACAAACACACCTCCAGCATTCTGAATCTATAGTGAAATTTATCAATTTCCATTACAAATTTCTGAAATAAAAATATACATTGACTGACATACAAAGAAGAGTATACCATCATTTAATTGGTAAGACTTTTAATTTAATTGTAAGTTCAAAAACTATATTGCTGAAAACTGATAACTGAGAATTTGTGTCTGTCATCAGTACACCACTCTAATGGTAAAGCATAAAATCACAACCAGAAGTAATGTAGTGACACAAGGATTGTCCCAATGAGACGGACACCCCGTCAGGACAGTGAAAGGAAAGTGTGCCAACTACAAGCAAAGATGGTGGGGTGCAAATCATACCACGCTGACGAGGAAACGGTGCATTGAACAACGGTTCAGTTGACTGGTCAACAGTTGTTAGTACCTGTGGAGCCGTCATCCAGGTAGTGGTGAACTAACAAGCAAGGACCGACAATGACAAATATATTTACAGTAATGCTCAAAACTTTAAATATATTGATACGGGAAATGTTCTCCTAAGTGCATTTCTAGAATAGGACATGACAATAAGGATGATAGGTTTTAAATCGGTCAATCTAAAGTATCGGTCCAGGTGGAAATTTCAAAAGTTACATAAAACAGAAATTGTGACAAGCTATATCTATAACAACTGTCAAGAGCTATAAGCAATAAACTTCAGTCAAACTGACATCAAGCATTCTAATCTAGTATCTAGATCTACAAACCACACCATAAAAAACCTCCACCAAAAAATTTACCCTGGGAGACGGGGGTGTGTCCTTCCACCAGGGGCAGGGATCCCTGGGGTGTCGGGATGGTTAGGAGGGTTAGAGCACACTCAAAACAATAATCACCTGAGCGTATCTGCGTTACAACCCTCACTAGATCACCGAGTACGAGGAATGGAGAGAGAGCCGACCATGTCTGAGATGATAGATGTCATACAGGTATATCCTGTACACATGTTTGGTTAACAGGTAGGCTACCTAACGGTGCTATACATCCGCCAACAACACGTCAAAACTTGTCAAATAAATTTGCCGCGGCTAAGCCTGATTGGATAGATCTATCAGTCCCGGCCAATCTACAGCTGCACTGGCAGACAATAGTTGGACAGAAACTAAACTCTTTTTAAATGAATAGTTCCATAGATTAATAATGGCCTCCACAATCAACATACAACAATGATTAATTTTACTTTCGTTCTATTCATCTAAGGCCAGACCGGGTATATTGTACGTGGCTATGTGCATTCTAAGTAGAATAAACACATTGAATAGAGCGGCTTATTGTGCTAGATTAGGCCCTTTGTAATGTCCATTATGACCGTTACCTGGAAAAGGATTACGATCCAAAACCAAAATTAACGTCCAGAAGAGAATATTTCACAAGAGAATCAGAGAATTATGTACAGCTATTTAAATAACCCAACCCCCTGTTTTTATGTATCGAGTACATTTGCCTATATAACCATTATACATACTTTACTTTAACCTTTAGAAACATTATCTCAACATCTATGTCCTTTTACAATAACACTTTCCAATAAATAGATTTCTATTTCATACCCGTTTTATCTAAAGAATACATTATATGACTTAATCACTCAAATTCACATTTGGAGTTTGAAGGAAACAGTTCATTTTGCATTTCGAAAGTTTTGCAGATTGACAAAAATAAAATCTATGAGAGCCATAAAAGAGATAGGATTAAAAGTTTTGAAAACCACTACATAAAACTTTGGGAAATAGTTATATTTCAAGATATATACTTTTATAAAAGAGTAAACCAGTAATATAGTAACATCGTAAAAAACATTAATACCGTGCCCAACCTTGGAACAACATGAAACAGATTCTCAAACCTACTCTGATCAACTTGACACTAACAGATATGTCAGTTTCACCACTAAGCCTTTTAGTATAGGTATACATATAGACTCGAGATAATTAAAGCAGTAGTATTTCACTCTAGTTATCTTCGTGCCCATACATTTTTTTATCGGAACGTGACAGATAGATTAATATCACCATCTGATAAATGCTTACTCTGACAATTTCTCCTCAGTTCCGTTTGGGTATTTTTTATCGATCCCAGGGGTGAAATGTTTTATTTTGTCGTATCTGATGTCTACCTGTGTGCCCAAGTGAACCCTGAAACTTGCTTTAGGTATTAGTATTTCAACATTACAGGAGTAGGACTCCCAGAGTCATTGTTTGTGTATGTAGAACAAAAAAAAAAGTAAAATCCAAAATCTCTTTGCACTTTGCATCCAAGCAAACAATGTCTTCACGTTAAGAAAACGTCTTTTACTGGTAACAAGCCCATGTTCTCTCTATTAAGACCATGCTCTCTCTAACATGCTAATGCTCTCTCTAATAATCCCATGCTCTTTCTAACAAGCCCATGCTCTCTCTAACAAGCCCATGCTCTCTCTAATAATCCCATGCTCTCTCTAACAAGCCCATGCTCTCTCTAATAATCCCATGCTCTCTCTAACAAGCTAATGCTCTCTCTAATAAGCCCATGTTCTATCTAATAAGCCCATGCTCTCTTTAATAAGCCCATATCTCTATTAAGCTAATGTTCTCTAATAAGCCCATGCTCTCTCTAATAAGCCCATGTTCTCTAATAAGCCCATGATCTCTAATAAGCCCATGCTCTCTCTAATAAGCCCATGTTCTATCTAATAAGCCCATGCTCTCTTTAATAAGCCCATATCTCTATTAAGCCCATGTTCTATCTAATAAGCCCATGTTCTATCCAATAAGCCCATGCTCTCTTTAATAAGCCCATATCTCTATTAAGCCCATGTTCTATCTAATAAGCCCATGTTCTATCTAATAAGCCCATGCTCTCTTTAATAAGCCCATATCTCTATTAAGCCCATGTTCTATCTAATAAGCCCATGTTCTATCCAATAAGCCCATGCTCTCTTTAATAAGCCCATATCTCTATTAAGCCCATGTTCTATCTAATAAGCCCATGTTCTATCTAATAAGCCCATGCTCTCTTTAATAAGCCCATATCTCTATTAAGCCCATGTTCTCTAATAAGCCCATGCTCTCTCTCTAATAAGCCCATGTTCTCTAATAAGCCCATGATCTCTAATAAGCCCATGCTCTCTCTAATAAGCCCATGTTCTATCTAATAAGCCCATGCTCTCTTTAATAAGCCCATATCTCTATTAAGCTAATGTTCTCTAATAAGCCCATGCTCTCTCTAATAAGCCCATGTTCTCTAATAAGCCCATGATCTCTAATAAGCCCATGCTCTCTCTAATAAGCCCATGTTCTATCTAATAAGCCCATGTTCTATCTAATAAGCCCATGCTCTCTTTAATAAGCCCTATTCTCTATTAAGCCCATGTTCTCTAATAAGCCCATGCTCTCTCTAATAAGCCCATGATCTCTAATAAGCCCATGATCTCTCTAATAAGCCCATGTTCTATCTAATAAGCCCATGCTCTCTTAAATAAGCCCATATCTCTATTAAGCCCATGTTCTCTTATAAGCCCATGCTCTCTCTAATAAGCCCATGCTCTCTCTAATAAGCCCATGTTTTCACTTATAAGCCCATGTTCTCTCTAATAAGCCCATGCTCTCTTAAATAAGCCCATATCTCTATTAAGCCCATGTTCTCTAATAAGCCCATGCTCTCTCTAATAAGCCCATGTTCTCTAATAAGCCCATGATCTCTAATAAGCCCATGATCTCTCTAATAAGCCCATGTTCTATCTAATAAGCCCATGTTCTATCTAATAAGCCCATGCTCTCTTCAATAAGCCCTATTCTCTATTAAGCCCATGTTTTCTAATAAGCCCATGCTCTCTCTAATAAGCCCATGTTCTCTCTAATAAGCCCATGATCTCTAATAAGCCCATATCTCTATTAAGCCCATGTTCTCTTATAAGCCCATGCTCTCTCTAATAAGCCCATGCTCTTTCTAATAAGCCCATGCTCTTTCTAATAAGCCCATGTTCTCACTTATAAGCCCATGTTCTCTCTAATAAGCCCATGCTCTCTTAAATAAGCCCATATTTCTATTAAGCCCATGTTCTCTAATAAGCCCATGCTCTCTCTAATAAGCCCATGTTCTCTAATAAGCCCATGACCTCTAATAAGCCCATGATCTCTCTTACAAGTTCATGCCTTACTTTGTAATAGAAGTAGAAGAAAAACAGAAAAACAGAAAAATTCAAGACTGAAATTTGGAAAATAAAAATGTTGATGTAGGAATATATTTCAAGTAAGGTTACAAAAATAGTGACAATATTTCCTATAAATAGTCCCTAACTAACTGAAGGGTGAATTTAAAATTGTATCAACTTATAAAATTATATCACTTAAATGTCATATGGAAATTTAGTATAATCTTAATTAAAATTCTAATGTACAAATTGCTCTATAATTGGATTACAATATTAAATTTTCAAGGGGCAGGACGAAGGAGACTCACCCCAAATTCTTTGATCAATTGTTACGTTTTTATATCTTCATTTTTAAATTTATCAAAATTTACAGGCTCCATATCTCTTAAATCTCTGATGGAAACAATTTGTTGAGATTTTAATTCATAACGTATTAGAAGAAGTCTTTCAGCAAGCAATTACAAGTAATCGTTTATCTATTCCAAGTAACTATACACCAATATAAGGTATTTCTACATTTTAGCTTTCATATCTTCAAGAACTGATATTCCGACAGACCTGAATGAAATAACTAATATATTATGGACTCAGTGTTTTTTGTAGTCAATTGACAAATGAACCACACAAGACCCTGCATGTTATGATAAACACACGGCCAAGTCTAATGTACAAATTGCTCTATAATTGGATTACAATATTAAATTTTCAAGGGGCAGGAGGGAGGAGACTCACCCAAATTCTTTGATCAACTGTTACGTTTTTACATCTTCATTTCTGAACTAATTAAAATTTACAGGCTTCAAACTGTCTTTAATCTCTAAAACGCCCCAAATTCTTTAATCAACTGTTAAGTTTTTATATCTTCATTTTTAAATTTATCAAAATTTACAGGTTCCATATCTCTTAAATCTCTGATGTAAACAATTTGTTGAGATTTTAATTCATAACGTATTAGAAGAAGTCTTTCATGAAGCAATTACAAGTAATCGTTTATCTATTCCAAGTAACTATACACCAATATAAGGTATTTCTACATTTTAGCTTTCATATCTTCAAGAACTGATATTCCGACAGACCTGAATGAAATAACTAATATATTATGGACTCAGTGTTTTTTGTAGCCAATTGACAAATGAACCACACAAGACCCTGCATGTTATGATAAACACACGGCCAAGTCTAATGTACAAATTGCTCTATAATTGGATTACAATATTAAATTTTCAAGGGGCAGGAGGGAGGAGACTCACCCAAATTCTTTGATCAACTGTTACGTTTTTACATCTTCATTTCTGAACTAATTAAAATTTACAGGCTTCAAACTGTCTTTAATCTCTAAAACGCCCCAAATTCTTTAATCAACTGTTAAGTTTTTATATCTTCATTTTTAAATTTATCAAAATTTACAGGTTCCATATCTCTTAAATCTCTGATGTAAACAATTTGTTGAGATTTTAATTCATAACGTATTAGAAGAAGTCTTTCATGAAGCAATTACAAGTAATCGTTTATCTATTCCAAGTAACTATACACCAATATAAGGTATTTCTACATTTTAGCTTTCATATCTTCAAGAACTGATATTCCGACAGACCTGAATGAAATAACTAATATATTATGGACTAAGTGTTTTTTGTAGCCAATTGACAAATGAACCACACAAGACCCTGCATGTTATGATAAACACACGGCCGAGTCTCAAGGCCTGACAAACAGTGCTACCCATAAACAAGCACATATTATAATCAAATATTTCCCCGGGAAAGTAGGTGGCATATATCTGTTAAGTGGAAGCCTAAGTAAACAGTGTATATATGTTATAAATTCTCCCACTCCTTCTATGTGTACATTATAAATTGTCAAAAAACAAATAGAAAATCTTTTTGATGACTCGGCACTAATATCACAGCGTATAAAAATCAATCCAAACATCTGAAAAGCCCATAAATAACATATGTATTGTAATAGAAATAGAAAGGGCCCCCCTTGTAGCTAATAAAGACCCAGCATATGTCAGTTTACTACTGTAAACACTATTCATAGTAAAGGCTGAGTACAAAAATAACGGGAACAATTATGATCGTAGTCCATGTACAATTTCCGTTCAGGATCAATTTCTTTAAACTTTTCATGATTAAGTTTTCCATTTTATCACTGAAAATATTTAATTCGTACAGTTTTGCTGAACTACAAGCAGTACATGTGGTTGCTCAAAGAAATCAGTAATCTTTACTGCGGTTTACTATGAAAATAAATTATCTCCCCTGAGTTATATCACTGAACTAAGTTATTTCCCCCGTGAAAACACACAATATAAGCTAGCTGGAATACAACAAAAACAGATACCACAATAAGATACACCACAAAACTAAATTATCTACTCGGAGGTTTACAACAGAAATATATTATCTCCGAAGTGTATCCAAAGAAAAGAGTAATCTCCTCTGTGGAAAAAAAAACAAAAACAAAAGTTATCTCCCCTTTGGTATACACAGAAATAAGTTATCTCCCCTTTGGTATATACGGAAATAAGTAACTTCCCCTGTCAACTAATGACCTTATAAAACAAGAGGCCCATGGGCCTTAACGGTCACCTGATATATTTATACAGAGAGTTGATTTCGTTTTTAACATGAACAGAAATATTATTCAAAGTGACAAAAAACAATAAAACCACCTTATTCAATATCAAGCATACACATTTTTCAGACTAAAAAGGATTTGAAACTAGCACCTCTGATTCTAAACAAGGAAAATGAAGAAATTTTAGCACACTGACTCCCTTGAGCCCCACCCTACAGCCCTTGGGGGTAGGGCTGGCTCAAAATTTTCAAAGTATCAAACTGTCAACTCAAGGTTATAATTCCAATCAAGTTATTAACATGTAATATT
>NW_018407426.1:1362907-1382578 GCF_002113885.1 Mizuhopecten yessoensis
TTTTTGTTGACCTTTGTCCATGGAAGGTCCCTGCAAAATTTCATTGAAATTGGTTCAGGGGTTTTGGAGAAGAAGTCGAAAATGTAAATTGTTTACGGACGGACGACGGACGCGTCGTCGAAGGACGACGGACGACGACGGACAAAAGGCGATCGCAATAGGTCACTTGAGACTTTGTCTCAGGTGACCTAAAAACTATCATTCACAATTACAATAAGATAACATAGATATCAGAAAGCAGGAAGGCATAATCTTCGAAGTGCCTTTTTCCTGGATCATCAAATATGAAATGTATGCCATAAGATCATCTCTGTATGGACCATATCCATCTATAACCTTACCCACTTTCTTCATGTCTCTCCTGCTTTGTCCTAATCACCACCTTACACACTATCTGCATGTCAAGTTGACCATTTCTCTTCCATACAAAACCTTACTGAGATCCCAGTGGGACATGTATGAACCATTAAGTCAATATTGAACTGTTTAGAATAAGGTTGACAATGGGGATTGTCTTCATTTGACTCAACACTCAACAGACAACACAGACAGATCTAGTAAATAGTGCATGCATACTAACACAGACATTTCCCTTAGAAAAAAAGCCACAGACACTTTCAAGGAAATGGAATTAACCTGGCATCTTGGTCTATACAAAAGGTATAGGTGAAACAAATACTGTCACTCTTAGTGAATCATGTACCAGTTTAATCCTCCATATCAGAGATAAAAGGTTTCTTAATAAATGTCATTTATCGATATCTACAGCTTATATTACATATAAACATGTCTGTCTTTGTACACTTGTTTAACTCACGAGATACCAAAGTGTGTATACTTGTTTGTGTGACGTCAAAGTAGCGTTTTAGTTCCCTTTCCATGGAGGATATATATTGTACCTCTTATTTACAGACCCGAACTCCACAGTACATTAAGTTCATGTTGTAATAAACATTGATATATGTATTGCTAGAAGCTATAGAAATCAATAAAAAAAAAAAAAAAACAACTTCAAAAGCGTTTTCTTTACATCAGACTGCGTGTGTGCCTGAACAAGTCTGATCTAGGAAGTATAGGAGAATGAATGGTTTGTAAATATGTCATTCTCAAAGGAGGTCTGCGATATAGCTCTCAATTTAACTGTCTCGGACCAACCAGGATATTATCAAAATGAGTGCTAGAGTCTGCATGGTACCCCATCTGGCAACTAGGTAGACTTGATCAATAAAGGGTATTGGTAGCACCAATAAACTCTCTGCACAATTAAATAGTAGACTTTGTAAAAAAAAATATGAAATACATATACATGTACTCTGAAATGCAGTTAATATTAACTAGAATGTGCAGCAACAGACAAATCAATGATTAAAAAATAAAAAGATCCAAAAATTCACTCGATCTAAAGCATCCATTTAACATTTCTACCATAGCATACTGTACCGAACATGGGTGATATCGGTACAGTTAGATGTCAAAAGGTACACAGAATATTGTCAACTTCAGCAGTTCTCAAAAAAATAAATCATATTTGCTTCTGCAAGTCAGAAAGGTGGCGCCTATAGATTATGAAATATGCAACAGTAGTAGATATATTACGGGTGGTCTGAAGGTTATATAATAACCAATAAAACTATAAAATCGGTCGTGCTCAGTTTTTGATTGACAAATTAAGACACGCTTCATTCATAATACATATTAGAAAGGTAAAACTAGTATCTATATCCGTCACTTCAAACGAATTTGTGACTACCATGTACACAACCTAGTGGTTCATTATTCATACTAATACTGTCTCATTACGGTATAAATGGTACAAGTTTTAGAATTAACTCAACCAAGTGGAACTCATGTCTCCCTCTATAAAATGGCAAGTGTTCAAAGAGCATGAATTAAGATAAGTAAGTGCAACTAAAGCAAACACTTGCATGGCACTGTCATCAGATCCACAAAATGAGAAGAGATTTCCTGAAGAATACCCCCCCAACCCCTCCTCAACCTGTTCTCTCCCCCTCCTTTAGAGATGGTACTGCTACTGAAATCGCATGGCCAAACCAACTTTGTAGATACCATTTTTATTGCAACACATTGACCAGTGTTACTAAGATATCAGTTGATACAATAATTTGTTTGGAGAATAATCAAAAGTGAGCCACCTTATAAAGGTTTTTCTCTCAATGTTACAGAAAATCCTGCAGCTTACTAGAATATCTGACAGGTAGAGTTACAGCTTACCTGATCACACACATGTCTGACACTCACCAACGTCGCTGATCTGTGTGAAGGATAGCTTTTATTAACTGGGGATTTACTCACAAATCCCCAGATAACCCTGTGTGGTAGGGATAATTACAACGCCACGGAATGGTCAATAGTGTCAAGAGTACATCAATACATCTGATCATACATAGGCTACGTCTGGTTACAGACACAGGTAAACTGTTACAGGTAACCTAATTACTAGACTGCAGAGCTTGTGGTAATAACTACTTCTGCTAAACCAGCAATAATCAGAGAGAAAATTAATGATGTCTATTTCTTAATTTGATCATTTCACATCTCTTCCGTCTGTGAAGGAAACTTAAGGCCGAACATTTTCATCACGAACTTGACAACTCATACATTTGTATGTCTATAACATTACAAATTTTGTCTATGGTATAGATGTTGATTATTGTGAAATGATTTTACATATTTAGAATAATTGTATTGCTTGGCTTTTTGTCCTTTAAGTCATGAAATGGTTATTTCAACAATATCAGGAACAAACAAAATCACGACAAACCATATATCATTATGTATTGTGCATAAGGCTTTTGTTTCAAAACAATTCTCAGAAATATTAGATCATTACCAGCTATAGTTAGCTCACCGAAACTTATTGTCTCCAGTACTGATCTGTTCTTAAATAAACTAATCATCAATTTTCAAAACACTTTGAAAAAAAAATCTGCGGCTAAATAACATATTTTGTAAAAGACTATGTATACAAGATTAATGGTACTGAATGGGTGTGTTATACACAGACGAGCTGGCTACTGTTATAACACAAAGGAATAGACTCAGGTTATAATGAGGTTTATTAATAATGGGAAACAGGTAAATGAGATTAGTGTACTGGCCGACAGGATTAGATAACAGGTTCCCGACTGTGCCAGGTCTACAGGGATACTCCAACAGGTCATAGGTCACACTGACACACCATGGCCGCCTTGGAGTGGTGCCTGTAGGGGAGTGTAACTGGTTACTGTACTGGCCGACAGGGTTAGAAAACAGGTTCCCCACCATGCCAGGTCTACAGGGATCCCCCGGATACTCCAACAGGTCATAGGTCACACTGACACACTATAGGTGCTTGTAGGGGAGATAACTCTAAATAATGTTTTATGACTTGATTTGTTACTGTTGTTTTATTTGTGTATACAGATTGTTAAATAATAATACAACAATGGGGCACCTGGTTTTGAAAAAACAACACTTTGACCCCTGAAAAAGTAAGTATATATTAAATACCTTATTGTATACCAAAAAAAATGCCAATTTAAAAATCAATTCTGAAAAAACAATATATAATAGTAAATAAATCTGAGGTTGTTCAACTCACTAACTTCATATTTCAATAAAAATGTTTTTATTTTTCTGGATATTTATGGAAATGCCATATTTGTTAAATTCAGAAATGTTTATGTTATATCAAAACATCTAAAGCAACTAGTATCCTCTTCCGTAGTTTCGATTCTAGGATTGTCTGAAATCCTTCTTGTTATGAGATATCTCTAGGCAAAAGTGGAAAATGAAAAAACTGCTATCAAACAAGATTTTCATTTTTTTAAAAAGATTTTTGTACATGATTTCTTCTATCAAATTAAGAAGCATTTAAAAATGTGGCCAAACTTCTGCCTGAAATGTAGGTAGGTAGGGAAAAAACAACCTCCAGTAATAAAACTGATTAAACCGTAAAACATATAATACACCCATACATCAATTGAAGTGGAAAGTGAATAATTTTTTGCTGTTTTAAATGAACTGAACTGACCTGCTCTACCATTAGCATGCTTTCCGACATTCACAGGTAACTTAACACTATCTACAATCACAGAAACACCGGCCTCAGAGGAACCACTCATAACGATTAGATTTATACAAAAAATGGAGATATTGTTTTCAGAACTAAAATAAAAATAAGATCTAAATGTATATTACCTGAGTTTGACAGCTCCAAGCTAAGCTATGATGTATTGCCAGTCAAAACCTTCTGAAATCCTGATATGGTCACATGACTGCCCACCTGAAGTCCTAATACAACTCAAAGTGTGGTCACATGACCTAGTGTGTCACAGCTCCGCACACGATATTACTACCCAGTACATTGGTGATTATGATGTAATGTTATATAGAAATTATTTTATAATATATTGTGACTGTATATACACACAAATACATGTAGATTTTGTGATAGGTATGGAACAGGCCCGGACAGCAAGGTTATTGTCGTCCTACCTGTACAAGGTAGAACCCCCTCAGACTCTTGATAACCTATCCAGTCAGACCGTTAGTTCATTTGGCGTCACAAACACCAATTGTAACGAGAGAAAAAAAGTCTGTAAAAAATACGGACAAACACCTTTTTTTATCAAAGGAATACAAAGGTATTATTACAACTTGGCTTGTCACCAATTCAAATTATGGCAACTCATCAAAAATTGTGTGATTACATTTGGTCACAGAAATGAGTACTGACTCATTCTGGCTTATATAATCTGTCTCCCAGTCAGGAAATATTAAAGTAACCGTTAAGTTGCAACAAAATGTCCACAAAACCTGGCGTTTTATAACTGCCCATTGTGTATCTTTTCATACCTCTACCTGTAGCCGGCCGCCTCTTATTTAAAATACAAATATTTATGTCATAGCAGGTTATGATACTATATGCCTTTATTCATTTACCCAGACTTCCTGACCACAGACAGCAAATGGTTCACATTGAACAAAAAATTCACATTAATTACTGTACATAATCTATATTTAAAGTAAAATAAATTTTCAATATATTTTAACATTCTGTCCCAAAAAAATCATTACAACATTGAAAATGTTACTTTGAAAGTTTTCCATGCACAAAGCTTAAATTATTTATTTTTATTATTAAACAACATTTGATTTAGCATTCTATCACTATAAACCACTCTGCCACTTCAGAGTACATAGATATAAAATTCATTCAATACAGTATATCAATCAATACAGTTCGAGGTTTATGAAGGCGCTGCCTTACCAGTCCCTACACGACTATAGTCCTATATCACCTGGATAACTTCTCTTACATGTAGATATAAAGGTAAGCATGTAACGTGAGGGTTTAATTGGCTTCTGTTTTGTGGTGGGACTATGATTCCAATGGCATCTTTTTCCCAAAGTGCCATCCAACATTTATATTGCAGCACAGATACTGTAGCACCCACCAGAGACCATTCTATAGTCAACGAGACAAAACACCACCTGGCCAAATCTACCTTTATATGGCTACATTCCAACTAATGCTAAAAAGGTAGGCCTTCATATCAATATCTTTTGAATTTCAGTAATTTGTTTATTTAATTTTTTCTCTTTGCTGATAGTATACATTAATACAGTAGAACTAAAACACATTTTTTTGTAAATCTAACTCAATCCAGATTTTTAACTGTCAACTTAACTTTGTGATCGAGCCAAGAACATCATGTACTGATTGCCATTTAAGAAAACAAATCCTGAACTTAGTTTTTTTTCTTTCACTTGCTAAAAGAAATACCTGTTCTGCCTGACTTGTGTCCATATCCATATCTTCATCATCAAACAATGCTTGGCTCTCCATATCCATATTGTTTCAACGCACCTCTGAGATCACGTTTCACGATCCTCTATTGTATAAAGTCATGTAAATGTCTGTGCCAATCAGCAGTTTTAAATAATGGCACACTTCACCAACGTGTAGGTAAGTTTTGCACGTACCAGCAAAATCAACTTATCAGTGCTGCACTTTTTCCAACAGATGTTTGCTTACCTAGACCGATAAATTACCTTTACATCAAGAGCATAGGTGACCTTCCTGCAAGCAACTTAGTTACCCAATGAGCTGTCACGAAAGATTACCAGAACCTACACGGCAGTTAGGGGACTTATAAAGGATTGTCTTTACGCCACTAATACTATTTAAATGGCTGAGGATCACAATACAGCAGAATAATGAGATTTTTCACACAATACATAATACATTACAAACTAATTGACATCAGTGTGGCGGTGGTTAAAAGCAAAGAAAATTCATTAAAACTGGAACTGGTAATGTTACATGTTTATCACATAAACATTATACCCATTATTATAAACAATCAGAAAAAAGTGTAAGAGTTACGAGGAGCTAGACTTTGACTTTCATACCCATTATTATAAACCATCAGATGTAAGAGTTACCAGGAGCTAGACTTTCATACCCATTGTTATAAACCATCAGAGTTACCAGGACCCAGACTTTTGTACACTTTATCACACGCGAGGGGGAAATGGGTCTAGATGTAATAGGTGTGACACTCGGAAATAAACCCAGGCTGTAGAACAACACATATGGTAACGGGCTATGTGCATGCAGGGTAATTCCTATCTACCTAGCAACCAGCATGTGTTCAATATGAGGTATAGATTATGTAAACCATAGTTGGATTTACTAGTATCAAGTCCATTCCTGCCTTATCAAACAAATTGTATATCAAACTATTCTCAGAATCCAAAACAAATATGTGAAAAAAAAGGTTTAGAGTGAAAGAGATCACCCTTATGACAGCAAACTGCTTTCAAAAAAAAATTAACTTTGAAAAATGTTCTGGAATGAAGGAACAGTAATCTTCAATACAACAGTTATGAAGTAAAAATGTGTTACCTCTGAGTTGTCTGCCCTTGAAATATAGTCACACCATCCAAACAACAGGTCACAGTTCAATTCATTAATTCAAAGAGTTCAGTCATCACTTTCTCCTCACCAAACCATAAAATAATCCATCGTTTTATATACTCTAACTAGAAAGAAACTCTAAAAATACTGTTCATATTACAAATAAAATTGGTGACATTTTCTAATCCATTTGTTACCAGTGCTGTTCTCAGACACAGCCTTTACTATAAATATCTACCAGTACTGGTGTGTCAATGATCCTGTTTTATTACCAAAATGACAATGTCCCTCTGGTCCACTTCCTTGACACAATGCTATCCCCTAGTTATCAAGTACTTATCATATAATTTGTATAGTCCACCATTCATTTCCATTGTATAGTGCAATTTCTTATATCGAGCAATAGGTATTATATCACATATGTATATAAATGAATCATTACTTTAATTAGGCATAAAAATCTGATTCCATTCAAAAGATCAATGCTTCCAAATTGTATTCAATCATTATGTTTTAAATATAATTAAACAGGGACTGAAAGTAGCCTGCATTACTAGGATTTTTTATATTTGTGAGTCAAACATTACTAATTTTTCAACTTTTTTAATTTCTTACCTGAACAAATATACGAGTCCAAGGTGAGTTAACAGCCCCGTACCTACCGAGATCTCCTGATCAGATATCAAACATATAAAAGAAAACCACCCTTGCTTGTTTTGTCAGATAATTGGATAGCTATTTCTTATGGTGCCGTAACACTTACATTTTTCAGGTATTGTATATTTGATACTTTGCCAAATAAATATTTTAACAATAGAATTTTGTAGTGAAATTGCATTGCCTTAACACCACCTTATTGTATAACAAACAAAACGCTAATATCTCTACTGTAATTAACATTCCTTTATAATCTAATTTTGAAAAAAGAATGGATTTCAGCTTGTGATTTACGGCCAATTAAAAAAATTACAGCGATTGTATGTGTTTTACTTTCAATCACTCTGATATGCCATAACTGACGACTTAAACTTACCACAGGGTATAGATACATGAAGACTTTCTAGAGGTAGAATCGCAATATTTCTCTTGCATTTTTCGTTAATATATATCAGTATATTTCCCTAAATCTTGTCTTTTCCTCAAATATAATTAAATCACTGCAGAAAACAGCTTGAGCAATAGCATTTTACAATATTGTTTTGCCAAAATGATTCTGTCATTAAGTACTGTTTTAGACAATTTTAAGTTCTGTCATTTTGTTTTCCACCATGAAAAACTAAATGATTGCCAAGTAATTATTAGTTTCGTGACATTGGCCCTGTCTACTTACATCATCAAGTACTAAAGGTCAAATCCATTTAAGGAGACAAGTTAGCACAAAGGAAAGACCTTCAAAATGATTTTTATTATACCATGTGATGCCTTGTGTATTTTCGTTCTTATTAAGGATCCCTGTCCCATTGAACTGTAGTTTTCCCCATAAACAGTGTAACCTCCCCTTAACTTCTGTTTGGATATAACTATCACACCTTTTGGCCGGGACACTTCTGTTGACCATTGTAGGTAGCTCAGTCGGTTAGAGGGATAGTATATCAATCTGAAGTCCAGGGTTCGAATCCCAGATTATCCCCGCTAAATGTTTACATTCAGACAACTATTATTTACTATATTTTGTTTCTTTCATCTTCATTATTTTTCATATGAAAGTCCTGCAAGGTAGGGTTTTCTTTTCATAATAAAAGATTTATCAAAGCTGGAGTCATGCTCAAAAACACAGTTTCCATTACATTTTTATGCAGTTGTACGGGGATCCTTAAGTGGAAAGCTTGGACAACAGGAGACAAAACCGTTCAAACTAATCAAATTTCATTAATTAATTGCTAATTCTGAAATACAACAAACCAGCTTTATTCTTTATTATTGCATTGAGACACTTCAATTAATGACAAACCCAGTTACCTCCCCTATAAACTGTGTTGTGGACATTCCAGTACATATATATGTATATGTCAATAGACTGTTTGCACAAATATAATTCTACTTAGGGGTAGTTACCCTCTGAACATCAAGAAATAAACCAAATATTTTCAAACAGACATCTTAAAAAATTATTGTTCTCATCTTTTAGTACCAGAGCTTTGATATACAAAGCTCAACAGAACAGTACTGCACCTAACTAATAACCGCCCCTACCTATGACTGGAAATGTACAGAAAATATAACGACAATCAAAGTCCACAAACATGCTTTAAAGCTGTTTTCTTTTGCCTGCATAATACTAACTAATTATTTGTGTATTCCAGGGATTGTTTGCTACAAAACAATGATGACAATTAAAAATTTCCAGTAAATATAGATATTTTTGACAAGGCCGAGATGTAACGACCTAGATAGGAATGACAAGTTGTATTGGTGCTGTATTTTTGTGTAACTAGATCCCCCCCAAAGGTCATTTAAACCCCCAGCTGTCACACACTGCCTTGTGGGGCATGTACTGTCATAACTCCGATAATAAATATTGAACAGGTGTATAGTTCGATACCCTGAATACACATTGTATTGGCAACACAATGGATAGTCAATCCAGTAACTTTTTGACATTTTCAATGTTGCAATGTTGCAAAATTCTGCTACGGGCCATTTTAACACTTGTATTGTGCAGTAATGGTGAATACAACCAGTAACCAAATCCACTAATTCAAAGCTGACTGGTAGGAGTTGACCCAGAGTCTGAGATGAATGTCAACGAAAATCAAAAAATCAAGACAGGGTAATTATTTTGAAAGAGGCAGGACTTCAGCAGGAACTGTTCTTCACTGTAAACTATGTTGTAACAGCTAAGGAATTTTTGAGGGGAAAATACTGCCTTACTGGTAAGCTAGCTTTTCCAGTGATGCGGTATAACCTGTGGACCCGCTCACTAGTTCAGCAACGTCGGGCCTGGTCAGAAGTTGGATGGGTGACCGCCCGCACGTTACAAAAGACTCTTTTGACCAGTGACGAAGAGGTCAGTATAGTCACAAAACAGTGCATCATATCACTTAGTTCATCTTCTATAGTGCCGCAGAACTGGACTTGGTCAATCGGCAGCGACCAGGTGTCTCAAATGATTAGAGCCTCTAACAAGAGTTTGATTGGTCCTAGGCTCAAATGCTAGTCTTGCCATGCATTTTTCTCTCCCATTACATTTGGGCCTCAATGAAATATACCCTAGGTAGGTGTTATAGGGTCTCATGTAGTAATGTAGTAATGAACTAGCATTTCCAATATGTGTTTCAAGTTGTATCAAGCTATCTAAAATTATTGTTACAATTATGACACTTGCACATGTACCAAGGGGGTTTCAGTTGTCGAAAAGCCTTACCAAGAAATGAAATAGTATCACACATATATGTCTTATAGCCTACACTCAACAAATACCTGTCAAATGTATTAAGGGGGATGTAAATTATTTTGAGAAACATATATTTCAACTTGAAGATTACTTTTGAAATGGTTCATTAACATACGGTAATAGCATTTTAGTGGCAATTTTTAACCTCGCTACCCCATAATTCAACCCGCCCAATATAGAACAGTTTGATAGCCAATAAATAACAGCCAATTTATCAGTTCTGCACACACCAGCCATTTAAACTCACTAACAACAACCTTAATGAATTCCCGGTCACATATTTTCACAACCATGACATTGATTAAAGAACAGTTTTATCAATTACTTTTAAAACACAGATTAATATAGTGGCCATTACAGTCTATGGGCCTCATGTTCCTATTGTGGTGGGGAATTTCTATAGTAGTGTAGAGTAATAAGCTTGAGTATAGTAACCCCGAGGCTGGTCTAGTACCAGTACATTGACAAAGTCACCATACATACACTGTACAGGTCCTCAGCATTCTTTAGTACTGTATCACAGATAGACCAACTTATATCACTCTCACTTTGAGTCCTCCTAAAACCTAAAGCTTGTGCTCAAATTTTCATGCTAAGCAGGGCCCATATTCATGACACCGTTCTCATGCTCAAGCATAGATTTAGTGCTCAAACCATCTTTCTTGTAACTCACTTAAACCATGGCAAATGATCAAAGAATCAAATGTCAACATTTAAAACAGTATTCGGCTTTAGATCTCTTCAAATATTTTTCCATATCATTGACAAAATAAGATTTTATTGTTAATTTATAAAAAGAAAAAGAAATCAGGATTGAGTGCAAAATCCTTGCTTGAGCAGGAAAATAGTTTCATGAATACGGATCTAGGACTTTAATTTGACTCCTGAAACTACGACTGGGTTTAAAAGAACTTGCTATTTCACATGTTTTGACTGCCCATGTTTCAACTTCAAGGTGATTTAGCCCTGCTGTTTAATGTATCCGCTACTAAGCTAGACCTCAGTCTGGGGCAGTCCCATAGTGTTGGTGATGAGAAAGGAGTATTACCTCTATAGTAAAAAGTTACATAGGAACACAAAACTTTGTGTAACCTTACTGTGTCCATGACAACTTTTTCTTAACAGCTTGTTGGACTTCTTTCTTTCCTTTTTGTACTATATATACATTTCGTACTATAAGCATGAGGTCATAGGTTGAACCTAGCTGGTGACACTTACTACTGTGGTTGTGTCTTTAAACAAGATATTTAATCGTCATTGTTCCAACCTACCCAGCTACACAAATATGTGTTAGCATGCTGGGAAGTAACCTGAACAAGACTGGGGCCCTTTAATGACTTTCTGTCACCTTAGACCATGAAAACAAGGTTTAGCTCTGGTTCATAGGCCATAACTAAGGCTTGAACAGACCTGCACCATAGTGATCACCATCATACTTCCTGATGAAAATTAATTTGTAATGGACTGAATCTTTTTTACTTGCTTCATTTATAACTTCCCTAACTATACATGCATGACTATGGCAAATCTGTGATAAAGCCATTAGTAAACTTAGGAACAAACAATAACAAACTTCATGATTTATCATACTGATCAAAGTTTGAACAATCCATTTCCTGCATGCACAGATGCAATGCAACCTCCGACTATCAGTGTTAACAGTTGATTAGCTTCTCAGCCTTATAGATACGGCCAAGAGTTAAACATACTAGGTACAAATTGTATATAAGTCCCCCCTACAGTGCAACAGCCATTTCTGTGACAATATCATAAATATGGCATCAGAGGTTTGTCCGTAATGTACATTACATTTCCATATGAGTGTAATACCCGATAAATGGGGCCATATTGGGCCTCTATGGTACATTATACCACACAAACCTACAGGGCGGGGGATCTCTCCACTTAAATGACCGGGGCATTGAAGTTCAACACCATAACTAACGTAGGTACACATCTTATGAGAGATTTTACAAGTCTTCAAAGCCTGGTGAGTTTTCATGCTACGCTGTATTTTGTATCGCAAATGAAACTTTTAAAATTTTATAAAACTTTATGTAAAATATTATACACAAGATTAATACTTCTAAACGACAATGTCATCTAATATAAACTGCTTTTGATATTTCTTGCTGGAATAACAAGTAATAAATCTTTTTATGAAGTTGACAGTATGAAGACAATTTGTGTCTGTATGTGTACATGTATATGACTCAGGAAGAACACCGAATCATAAATGGCCCATGTTCTCTATAACAAGGTAATAAAATCCACAGATCAACATGGAGGACACAGCCAATTTCACAGTCTACCATATAGCTAAACAACACTAAGAGGAGAGGAACTTCTACCATACAGCTAAACAACACTAAGAGGAGAGGAACTTCTCCCATATAGCTAAACAACCCTAAGAGGAGAGGAACTTCTACCATATAGCTAAACGACACTAAGAGGAGAGGAACTTCTACCATACAGCTAAACAACACTAAGAGGAGAGGAACTTCTACCATACAGCTAAACAACACTAAGAGGAGAGGAACTTCTACCATATAGCTAAACAACACTAAGAGAAGAAGAACTTCTACCATTTAGCCACACAACGCTCACAGAAGAGAACTTCGACCATTTAGCCACACAACACACTTAAGAGAAAAACAGCTTCCGCAGCACTATTGCTAAATTCAATTTCGTTTAGCGAATTTTCTTTTCTTGAAAAGGTATTCTTCTAAAGAAAACTGTTCAAAGCTATCTCTCTAAACACCTATGTATTCATTTAACATATAACTTGAAAGGAGATCAAGCGGATAGTTAATTTCCCAAAGGGCCATCGAGGACGAACACTGATCTGGATATAGGTCAGACACAAGCAGGCCCCCTTAAGCCAGCAGTTTCACCTTTACCTAAAGGAGTTTTCTGACCACAGCTGACAGGATCAGACTGTTATTGTTAAATCAATTTATATGACGATCCAAAACACAAGCCAGTGTTCAAACATATCTGAGCACACAAGAAGAAAAGTAGAAAAATGCATTAGATAATCCAACACTTATAAAGCATAATAAAGGTGTTGAGCATCTTTTATTTTTTATTAAGAAGAAAAGAAGAACAAATTGGGAACATCTAAAGAAATTTCCCATTTAAGGATTTTATTTTTGTATTCAACATTTTAATAACCTGACCCACCATAAAAGCACACACACCAGATGTTTGAGCAGAAAAAACATGGTTTATCAAAAATTTTACTACTTGGTCTAGGAAACCACTTACCTTATTTTCGTGATAATGTCAACATCACCCTCTTTTCAGTCAAGGCATAGTACTTCAGCAAAGTAATGTATATACATTATAATATAAAGGTATTGCATTTAGGAGTATGTATACATCACTCACCTTTTCACTCATGGCATTGTACTTAATGCCAAGCTCATCTCTCTCTGCCCGACTTGCTGCCAGTAGGTCCTCCACACGGTTGAGTTCTGAGGCCAGGAGTTGATTCTCCTCCTGAACCTGGTTAAGACTCGCTGACGAAGCCATCCTGCCAGGACTAGGATCGTCAGAGGTCAAGTTCTTAGTGATTATCTCCCTTATGCGGGCCGGTATCTTGGAAGGGTTGCTGTCCTCCCCTCTTACAGTGTAGTCCTCACTGTCCCTCAGCACGGAGTCTTCTAGTTTCTGAAACACACCAACATCCCATATCATTATTATAGGGCAAGGCTGTAAGCTTCTTTTTGTATTTTAAGTAAGTAATTATTACTAGAAGACAGATTTGGAGCATAAATTTAAACAAACATTGGGACAAGAAAAAGCAAGGTATGGAATATATATATAAGCATATTCAATGCTGCATTTGCCCACAACATTTGCAAAAAATGGAATTTTATGGTAACTGCAAGGTTCAGCTTCCTAATCCTTGCAATTGTGTTTATTAGGAACACAACTAGCTTACAGACGTATATAACATACTCCTATTGAATGACTTGTACATCTGTAACCGTACGAGGAGGAATGTTCCTCAGCGGTTTAGAAATCGTCTCCCTTGGTCATTAACCTTACAG
This sequence comes from Mizuhopecten yessoensis, assembly GCF_002113885.1. NCBI lineage: Eukaryota > Metazoa > Mollusca > Bivalvia > Pectinida > Pectinidae > Mizuhopecten > Mizuhopecten yessoensis. Next base: position 1,377,282 of record NW_018407426.1, read on the forward strand.
AAATGCCCTACAACTACTCAAGTTTAGTTAGACATTCTGGAATATCAACTTGTATGTTACAGCTTTAATCAATGGTACAGATCTATACTCTGAAGTATTCGCAAACTTTCCATCTTTGTCCTGCAAAGGGTTTAGCCAATTAACAAATCAATGCTCATGATATTTTGCAAAAAAAAAATCAATTTTGGTTCAGAAAAGGAATACAAATTTCATAATACCTGTAATATGCCAACAGGTATTTCTTAGTGATCCATATTCTAAACTGAATGTATTAAAGTAAAATTTCCAATAAAGGAATTACCTAAGCATTAAACATTATACTTCATGTTACGTTTAAAACGTCATTCAGCAACCTTATAGCAACCAGGCCAAATTTCCTTTTGACCTAATTATTATACTGTAGGTAAACTGTTTCCCCACCGTTCACAGATGGATTCTACCGTCTATTAAACAGGATCATACCACTGAGGTTTATAGGGATAAATCAGAGGACCACATCGTTAATATTGACTAATTAAAATTAGTAGGAGCACTTTACATTACAACTCATCAGGTTTCTGTGTACAACTTCCGGCAAACACAATTGCTCAATGGGTCGGTCAATAGCTTGGATGAAATACTGCTCACTTAGCAATTCTGTCCCTACAACGTTGGATCAGCACTATTTACCACGGTCAATAATTTAGTTTGTAACTTCACTACAGCAGGAAATTTGACTTAGTGTATACAAACATTTTCTCCACCACCTAGAGGCCACATTTTGTTTATTCACTAATGATAGACCATTTAAAATGAATTTTCTTATCCAATTGAATGTTGCAGCTTTACATATAACCTCTGAATTCTGTATACAATTAGTAGGCAGATTCATTTAGAATACACAGTATAGCCGAGGGAAATACAGACCCACATGATATGTACTATCTTAACCTGTACAGTAATACATAGCTATGTTCATGCACAGAGCTAATGGAAGAACGCTAGAAACTGGACAAGAATCATTACCACCATTATATTGTCCTAGGTGATAATACAGGTACATTCAATTGCCGTGAACCATTATCAGACATTTACTGAAGAGCTGTGCCTTCTTGATATGTAGGTTCCAGTAGTATTGTTGACAATATTTGGTACTATTGTCTACTGTATACAGGAATCATAACCTTGCTTTACAGTGTAAATTTTCACCTTACATTGCAATTTTATAAAAGAAATATTACGAAGTCAAGAGGATTTTTTTGTCTCATTTTGGGAAGAAAATACACCATTTGGAAAGGAAACTTTCAGGAGTAAACTGCAAATTTTGGGAATAATGCATAAATAAGAAATAGTTTCAATTAGGAATGGAGCCGAATGGAGCCAATTATCCTCCCCAAAAAAGTCCCAAGAAAAAGCCCTAGGAGTATATGGATTGTACGTGTACAAGCACTGGGTGTTAACTCATTCACCCCTGAAACTTCGTAATGAACTATTCCAACCATTGAGTTGGAAGAGTTCAAATGTGTCTTCAGGTGTGAATGAGTTAATACTGTTGATCTATACATGTATACCTGTGTAACTGGAAATGAAATAGAAATGATCACCAGTTTATTTCCAGTGTTTCCATGGTTACGTGAAATGTAAAAGAAAAGGACTCATTATCTAATTACTGGGCTATGGTATATGTATATCCTTCAGAACTAGAATTGTATAAAGAAAATGGCTTTTACCAATTAAAATATATCCTTGGTAACTGCAATATATTGCGAAATAAAGGGTATCACCTTGTTACAGACAATACGTAACCTTGGTTACTCGAGTTGTATAGAAAATGAAACGGGATTGTTAACAGGTAAAGTTCATATATCATTAATTAATAAAAATTGAGCAAAATGGGGATGGGCACCCAATTTTTAGAATGGGTCTATTGATTGTAAATATGGGACAGGTTGGAACTTGTGACCATACATTCCCTGAAATAGAAATTCAATAAATTTTTAATAATTTAAATCTGTGTTAAATCAAAAATGTGTTGAAATATATGTAGAATAAAACTGACACCATAGAAATATAAACACATTTACCCCTAAAGACACATTTGAACTCTTCCAATTCAAAGGTTGGAATAGTTCATTATGAAATTTCAGGGGTGAATGAGTTAAGAGAAGGTTTTACATACAATGTACATGTGTATTTGTGTTCAGTCATATATCAAGACAACCCTTACTATAACATGACTGAAGAATGTTTCATAAAAAAAAACATAAAAAATATTGTAGTATTTAAATGAGGAATATCAAACTTAAAAAAAGATTTGTCAAGAATTTTAAAACTTGTACATAAATCTAAACCGTGATAAATGAATGAGTACAAAATGTTTTTTAAAATAAAGTCCTGGTATTGAATAGATACAAGAGTCTTTATAATGTCGTTTAATGATTTGAAAAATCAATAACATCTCACTTCAATAGTCAATAATCTGGGATAAATGTACTAGATATAAGGCTTTTATTGATTATTCGTACAATTTCCGCCTGTATGAGCGAGGATGTTAAATTTCCCGTAATACAAGGTGACCTGACACCCACCATGTAATGACATATAACCAGGCTTTCACAACTGATGTTGTAATGATATCTAGTGTATCAAAAATATATCAAATGAGGATGACAGAAATTGGATAAAAATAATAGAAGATAAATCATGATAAAAATGTTGGATCAAACATTTACAATACACTGATGTTAAATTAAAACGAGCTTTTAATTGAGAAGGAAATCAATAGCTGATCATCACTTTGGATACGTGTCAAAGCTTGTAGGCCAGAGCTACCTATGTGTGTATGATATTCGTAAATGAATGAACATTTTCAATATTAAATACCTAAATTCACTGTTTTATTAACTTGAGAAGGCAATAAAGTTCATATGAGTACATAGGTATACCCTAAACAGATTGAAAACTGACTCTTAGACAATGTAGCATCACCACGTCACTGTTTAAATACCTTGAATGACAGGCCCATAAATTTAACATTAAACGACTTGTGTAAGGTGATATTATATTCAACAACCAATTCAACAATTCCTAATTTTGGGGTCAAAAAGTCACTTCCTTCGCTCAAAATTGATATGTAAAAGTATGCAATGTTTATTAAACTATCTACATATATATAACACTAAATCTGAAAATCTTTTACAACTTTCAAGGCCATAGATTCAAAGGGATAAACTGAAGGTCAAGTTTTGGTATACACAGTACCGTTGCTGTGATTTGGTTTGTGATGATCGTGAGCTGAGTTTAATTATGATGTAGTTGACACAAAGACACAGAGTAAGTCAAACCTACACAGTTTATGAATAATGAAGTTTTACTCTAACAACTTCAAAGTAAAAACATGGATTTTTCCTTTTAGAATTCACAATGCTATCATACAATCAGTTGAATTTGTACTTTAAAGTGAACAGGTACATGGTGCCAGGTACACAGTTTTCACTATAAAACCTCTGAGAATGAATGTAGTATATAGAAACGTGGTAGAGGGGTAACATAGGCAGTATTTTAATGTTGTAAAACTTTAATTATAGTCCTGGACCAAGTATGTATACCTTCATACACCCCATAGCCATCCCATAGTAAAGTGAGACACACATAGCAGGTCCACATGAGTCTTGACTTGTCCCTATAGGAGTGACTGTCTTCCAACACTATTTACCTATATTCCAGTATTGACATTTGCCACAAGGTTGTATACACAGGTAACATAAGCCATAGCAATCACAAAAGAATTTGTAAAATGAAACTCCAGAAAACTTTTAAAACAGGATCCGGACTACAGTATAAAATTTGGAGTCAACTTTACCGTCGATGGTAGTTTGTTGTGAATTACAAATAAAATCTAGAAATGAAAATCTAGATTATTCGAGACCAGAAAGTATTATCACAACCTCCAAAGTATTCTCCTGATAATGATCTAATAATTAAACAACCATGAAATAGTATACCGAGTAACATATACTATAAAGATTGCTTTATTTTTGCATTAATTCATGAGAAGTACTCATTTGCAAATTAAATCGTCTATGAAATATCAATTTCCATTGATCAGTAGAAGTACAATGAACTATCAATGTCGAAACAGTATACTCTCAATCACAAATTTTACAAACATTGTAAATAGCTTAGTTCGTGAAGTAAAGTACAAACAAAAAATTAAGTGATGCATTTACTGAGCACTATATATATATTGATAAGATCTTTTTTAAGTTTGTTAAGTATTTTGCAGAGTAGTAAATTGACAAGGTAATAATTTTGACAAAAAAGTTTTCCGCTAATTGGCTGTTTAAAAAGGTGATATAAGTACATGTAAAATAAATAAGTATAAATATATATATATGCAGATTGAAGTAATTGTTAACCTTTTCACACAAAAGCGATTTTTTTTAAATCAGGACTGTAATGTAATCAAATAGCCTTTGACATTCTCAAGCATCAAGATTTTTTAAAACAATTTAACTACATAGGACAATATTGGTAGGAACAAAATCGTTTCTCAAACTTGATGAACTTTACTGTGCATAGGACATACATTTTTGTGATCCATTCTGTATCAAAAAACACATTTCAAAACAAGAACCCTTTATTACAATTCACCAGACTAAAAAAATATTTTGAAACTATGCATGATGTACTTCAAAATACATAAAACATTTATGTGATTAAAATCATTCTACAAATGAGATATTTTAACAATATTGATCTTTGTTAAAGGTTAATATAATCTTTATGTACACCTGCTTGTTAATTAAATCTTTTTTTTTTTCAAAGACATTATCATGTAATGTCATAATTAAACAATTGAATAAGCTTGTATTGGCAACCAATAAATTGCTGGTTTTTTTCATTACAGGTGGTGAAATACTCTTTGGTCACAATTCTTATCAATTTATGAAGTAGTTATAAATATGCCGAACAAATTCTAAGGATTCTAAATGACGAAGTTTATCACAGTGTAGCAGGGGATCCCAAACAATTAACCAATTAATCTTCGGTCAAATGGGTACATGATAATCATATACCAATATGGCTACAGAAATTCTTGATGTTTACACAATTGTCATGTTATGTAGCGATTAACATTACTTGTTACCAACAACTACTGTATAGAATATGACACATTTACATAACATAATTAAGGTGTAACTGTAATTCTTGAATTCAAAATAAAGAAATTACTCCGAAATTACATCCATCTACATTTTCTGGGGGGGGATTAGCTAGCTGGTCAATAGTTCCCCCCCCCCCCCCCCCCCCCCCCC
>NW_018407426.1:1382628-1434521 GCF_002113885.1 Mizuhopecten yessoensis
GGGTGGGGGGGGGGGGGGGGGGGGGGGGGTGAAGAATACGCTAGCCAATGTCTTCTGCGGAAAAAATAACTAGCCTATTTTTTTCCTTTGGGAAAGAATCGGCTAGTTATTTTTTTCCCAGAGAAAAACTTTCAGATGGGGAAATAAATGAATTCTACACCAGTAGCGGTAGACCTAAATAAATCATATCAGGTAAAACTATGTTGTGAAAAAGATGGCCGAACATCTCGTGCTAAGATTCTGTAACATCCCAACCTCGGCTTACGCCTCAATTGGGATTTTCTTACAGAATCTTAACCCTCGACGGAGACACTCTAACTGAAACATGTTTAGGTCTATGATACTCACACTAAAACACGTTTAAGATCTACGACGGTCTAACTGTAACACATTTCAGTCTATGAAAGTTTAAATGAAACATTTTTATGTCTGGTAATAGGATATACAAAGGCTTTCTCTTTGTATAGATCTATTGGCTTTTGAGAAATATCAGGCATGAACAATATCCTATGTGCAGAGGTTGTTTAACAGGAATTTAGCATGAAAGTGGTGTCATCGAAAACAAGATAGAATTTGATAAAGAATCAAACTCCGTGAATTGAAGAGTATGTTCTTAAATTTTGAACCAACGTGAGCCATGTTCAGTACTGAACTGTGTTGTGCTTATAATTTCTCTTAACTCATTCACCCCTGAAATTTTATGATGGACTATTCCAACCTTTGAATTGGAAGAGTTCAAATGTGTCTTCAAGGGTGAATGAGTTAAAGTGACACATTCCACACCTGACTGAAGTCTCTATGGTAGCTATAGAGATCTGAACATTGGATTTTCTTTCAAATTCTGTGCTGGTAGTTTTGGAGAAGGTAATTTATGCATTATCAAAATAAAAATGATTTTCAGTAGCAAGTTGTGCAGTTATGTGGTTGTAGTCTTATTGCTTAAGAAAATGAAGTAAATGGTTAGGTACACCAACAATATCTAAAAGTTACCATGACACACAGTTATATAACTTGAAATTTCAAGGCAGCTGTCGAGATCCATTTACATCATGTAAACAGGGAAACAACTAATGAATGTTTGATATGAATAATGGTACTATACATTTTCATTTCCCTGAAAATTCTATCTCTGCTGTCAGATGTGTATGATACCATTTTTTGGCAAACAAGTGAATTGGAAATTGATAATTTGATCTACAGAGTCGGTCAACCTTCATAGGAGAGAATCACATATGAAGTGCATCTAGACAGAATATGAAACATTACTTCAACAATGCCGAGCTTGCAAGAAATACAAATTCCAGAAATAGTCAAGTGATGTCACAGCCTTGTAACTAACTATGGTATAAAATGGACATCTCTATGAGAAAGGCTTTCAAACAATGCATCAGTTCTATAATATGTTACAGAACTTGAATGTAAGCAATCTTCAATTAGCGTCCAGAAAATTTCAAATAAATTGTACCATGTACTGTCAATAATGAGTAGTGTATGTTTGTATATACGTTATCACTGAACTGTGAAAAGCACCCAATGCAAGTACCCAGGAGGGGAGTGTTGATCTAGATACGATCGTTTATCAATAATGAAATAATGTGTATAATGGTTGATCAATACGATACTATAATCAATGCGATTGATTATTGATGATGATAATGAAATTTGGATCCACTTCCAGAACCGAATACAGGATAATGGTGATACGATACTATGCTACGGTTTAAGTATCGGACAGGGTACTCCGATAGTAACAATATGACATAAACACAATAACTTCATGGGCATGTGTAAAGTATATATTCAATATGGTTTTATATCAAGTTTCAGTACAGCTAGCATATTTTATTTTTATTGATTCCCCTTTGTGATTCACATGTATCTGTAACAGTGATAAAGCTTCATTTCTGAAAACTTCAGTACATATTGGAAGCTATAAATTTCAGTACATATTGGAAGCTATAGGGGTGTCACAATATGGCAAATGATAAATTGTAATGTGGCGCTGGTATACCATGCATCACATTTATAGTACTCCTTAGTCACTTAATATTTTCCGAAATAAAAGGTAAATATTGAAATACTGGGTAAATATATTAACTTTTTCCTCCTTTGTATATCAAAATAGCAACTTCTACTCAAGGAGCTAAAGATATCAAATGATAGGCTTTATTGTGAAATCTAAAAAAAAAAATGAAAAAAAAATGAAAAAATATGGCTTTATATTGTATCTGTTACAAAATTGTAAAGGTTCAAAAACCTGTATGTGGGTTACATTCATCTTTCTCTATAACATCAATATATCATATCATATCATACAGTTCCTTCAATGAAATTCTAAAATAAGAGATAGACAGTGATACTGAACTGATACATAGTCTTTAATAATGCCTTAACTGCAGTATTATGGTATTTAGCGTCCAATACTCTACGATTACTACCCTATAGCTATCAATGGCTAGGTTCACATTATCAGGATCATATTTCAAGGAATTTTGGCAGATTTTCAAATCACTCTATGTATTTACCTTGCCTAAACCAGCAAATTATCAACGTGTTTTAAAAACAATTTAATTGATAAAGATCATCACCATTTTTTACACAAAGAAAAATATGCAAATTGAAACGAAATTAGTTATTTTGGAAATGAGCAACAAATTTGGTTGTGTCAATATACTATACCGATATATAATGATTTTCCATACATATCTTACTCTCCTTAACGTACAAATTTATAATATAATATCAATAATTTAATCAAAGTTTCATTGCGTTTAACATCCAACTGAGCTGATACTGATAGAACAGCGAATTAACCGTGACATAAAGAACTATTGGTAAACCAGAAACTTCAGTATGTTGAAAGTCTTTCCTCAATTCAAAAGACCTCTTAATGAGGCCGAAATTATACAATAGCTTTAGGTCATTAACTCATTCACCCCTGAAATTTCATAATGAACTATTCCAACCTTTGAATTAGAAGAGCTTAAATGTTCTTACGGGGTGAATGAGTTAAAAGGAATTATTCCTTTTAACTCATTATAGGTCATGGTGGCCATATTGAATTTTCGATAAATTTGCATGATAACAGTGAATTCATACTTAATTCATATTCCGTATAAATTCACTGTTATCATGCAAATTTATCGAAAATTCAATATGGCCACCATGACCTATAAAGTGACAAATGGAGGTGACCTGGGCCCATTTGTATAAAACATCTCAAAGTTAAGGAAAATCTCAAGCAATGTATTGTCTATGGAAAATCTTAGACTTGAGGAAATCTCAAGAGTTGAGATGATTTATACAAGTGGGCCCAGGTACCCGGAGAAAGCCAGTATGGTAAGACAGGTGACCCATATCTTTTCCTGAACTGGTATGTTCAAGGCATCAAACTCAAACCCTTGCAATCCTGGTAAAAACCCTTCCACCCATTTGTAGGTTTGGGTTTGGTTTAGTATTGTTTAATGTCCTATCACCAGTTATGAACATTTAAGGACGGCCTCCCCTGTGTGCAAGATGCATGCAAGTAGTGTACGTGTGTGTGTTTTGGGAGGCTGCGATATGTTCGTGTTTGTCTCCTTGTGATAGCGCAGAACTGATGCCGACTTTATAGTGCTTAACTCACCATTTACTACTCACTGGCCACCCGTCCACCCATTTGTATTTCTAGTGATTCACCAGAGTGTTTGTCCTACTTTCTTTTAGTCAATCAAATTATCTAACAATACTCTTAGGAGATACTATATATACATGTATAAAGGGAACACTTGTCCTTCTAGGCATAACATCTACTGGATGGCCATGAGGCCATATCATAGAAAACATGGAACCTCATAATGGCAAGTTTCAGTGAAATCAGCCAATTCAAAATTGACTGAAGTTTTGAAATAGTTTTCTAAAATGATTGTGATGACAGCCCTATTAGATTTCTGATTATAACAAAAAAAGAGGATTATAGAAGCTACATGCCCATAAAGTATCGCTAAAATCTCTTCAGAAGTTAGGACACTGTTCTTCATATTCTGTTGGAAATGTAAAATGTTTATGCACCACAGATGAGGAATGGCGACAGATTGCAATAGGTGACCAGCTAATGATAATGACAGATATTAAACGACATTGTGTATGTAACTAAGTGACAACCTGATACAAGTTTACCTACAAAATGTTGTCATAACAAGTGTAAAGTTTGTCTCAGAAAGCATTGGTCACATACAATAAATTATACCTCTAAAAAGGCCAAAGGAGACCTTCTACAATGTAGTAAAAAAAAATGGGGGAACAAGAGGGGCATATATCACCTAATGTGGACCCGAAGTTCTTTTTTAACAAGTTTCTAAATTCCATATTCACCTTGTCCTATCACTTTACCAGGTACATGTACATTTCCCACAAAGCATTTTTAACAGGGTTGTTTTGATGGTAAACTGTCTTGTCAAACTGTTTGTTTATTTAGGGTTTTTTTCATTTCGCTTCCAATTTAAAAATGTTGATTCACCACTGAATCGCATTTCAATCATTTCACTGTTAAAAAAACCCTGTACCACTGCCCAAAAATGGTCACTACGAAATGGAAACTTTTTACCCCCATGACAATAGCCTTAATATTAAGCCATCTCTGAAAAGAAATTCTTGCAAAACTTTAACCAAAAATAAAGAAAAGAAAATTGAAATAAAAAAAAACAATTAATTAACTTCATACACAGTGTTCTGAGCGTAAAATTGCAACAGGCCAGAATGAGATTAGGATTCAAACCTTAGACCACTAAACCACAATATGGATGCTCACAAAACTGAGCTACCTGGGGTCTGTTTGTTTATGGGGAACACCCAGTTTGTTTGTTTTTAAATGTTAATGTTACATTTTTGGGTATAAATCCTGGCAGACCTGCAAATGTTTATGCAGGCCTTGCAAGGCTTTGTCAAGGGTTGCCTGAGAGCAGCATCAGATTACTAGCTCCAACCTCATTTCATAAAAGAACAATTCTGTTCCAACTGTTCAACAGTTTGGATCGCAATAAACGAAAGCGGCCCAAATCACTGGTAGTTCACCCACACAGTCCAATTACAATATCTTCAAAAACAAAATTAAGGGGGATTTTACTGCATATAAGACAAGAAACTATAAATGAATTCCCCCTGTGTGCAATTAACAGTGGAAAACTCTGCTGCGCATCCTCTGCTGACTCCTCCCCCACCCCCCAAAAAATGGATTCCAATTTGACAGAAAGATATGGTTATAATCTTAACAAAAGTTGTTTACAATAAATTTTGGCCAACCAATGCATTGAATAATAATTTCTGAACAGAGGTTGTGTCAAAACATCTTGTTCACGGCTGTATACCACTATTCGTGCACGAATGCTAGTCGTTTCGGTAACAAGTGGTTTCGGGAGTCCCGAAGTCGTTTCGGGACAAAATTAAGTCGTTTCGGGACATAAAAAAAAGTATAATCAAAATATAAATGAATGTTACAAGTTACATTTCTCTTTCCTGTTTCGTAAAAATCTGTGTAAACACAGCTTTCGTCGTAGCCTTTCAGCAATGACGTCATGATTTATGTGAACACAAGAGTACGCATATGGCGGCTTCAACCTACCCGTGCTTGGAAAATAGTTTTGCAAATTAGCGCCACGCTTATTTAATTAGATTGCTTTAGGGGTTACCTGCCAACATTAACCTGATTGACAACATGTTGTTAATTTGATTTAACTAATCCCATTATTAAATAGAGGGGAACGAACACCAAGTACCGAACCGAACGCGCGGTCAATATCAATCAATCAATCAATTATTTTTAAATAATTTCATTCGGTATTTAAGGTCCCTTTTTTGAAATTGTGATAACATGTTTTCATTTTATTCTTTTCCCTATTAATGTGGCCAACTTGATCAAGTTTCCCTTTTTACAGAAGTACTCATTTGACAGTAAATTCTGCATATAAAAAGTATCAAATTTTACAATGACTATGTAGACTAGTAGGGTGTGTTTTTGTAACCCTCATTGTTGAAAGTATGAAAACAGTGATCTCCTAACTGAGGTACTCGGAGCATCTCCAAACGTTTTTTGTTTTTTTTTGTAAACCTAAGTTAAAATTATGAAATCAAAGAGCTCCTTACTGTTTGTTTTGCTGAAATTTTGAAAACTACTCAATTAAAAAGTAAACAAAACAAACATAAACACGTGTGCTAAACAAATAGTAGAAAATAATCGAGATGTCCCGAAACGACTTTTGACACTCCCGAAACGACCCGGAAAAAGGTCCCGAAACGACTTCCGTCTTGTTACCGAAACAACCTGACACCTCGGGCACTAACGTCACGCTACCACAATTGGTACAATTTTGACAGTTTTTTAGTGATCTTTAAAAATTCAGATCTTGTATCTGGAATGTTTCTTGATTCTTGACAAAGACTACCTATGGTGGTTCATTTTCAGGAAAAGATTTATATCTAAGTAATTTATTTTTGAAAATAGAACGCTAAACTCAGAGTGAGATTTCGTCCGTTTTTCGGCCATAAATAGTACCCAAATTGGTACACCATATCACAGGCTATGGAAATTGTTTTTATTTCTACAAGTTGATGTGCCGATTACAACAAAATATGTTGCTTTTATAGATACCATACTGAACTATAATTGTATATATTCACTTTTATAATATCCGAATATAAGGACCAGAAATCAACATTTAAACGTGCTTATATTTAACCCCTTGAAAATCCTCCAAAATTTCATCGACGTACGTCGTTTTTACTGGTTTTCTGATAGGTTTACTTTGAAGTCATCGTGTACTTTTTAAATGTTCCTGAAAACAAAACTATTCGGCAGAAATGCTGATAAATATCTATTTTGATATACTGTCAAAGGAAAATGCCCAAATTTAATTTTAAAGTACTATTTGAACAATTTTCTGACCGTGTACCAATTTGGGTAGTGTACCAATTGTGGTAGCGTGACGTTAGTCTAAATATCTTCAAACTATAGTCCAGATCTGAAAATATACTGGAGAGAGAAATACATCAAATGCATTACTATTACATTCTATTGTATTCTTCAAAATAGATCTATGAAGTTTTTAAGAAGTTCTGCAGAATTTATAAACGTGTGTAATCAGACACATAACAGACGCCGGTGGATCAGATTACGTGCTCAATTTGACCTCAGGAATGTTTACATTTCGCTAACTTCATGAAAAAGTTTTATGCAAAATTGCAGATTTACCCATAACGCTAATTTCTCAGCTAGACGATCTCTCTCGCTGACGTTGGGTAACCTGGAACGGTCCCTCACAGGAGGGGAGTTCATCCTGATGTTAGCCGGGTACATAATGCATTCTCGTATATTCTTCAAGTTTACAGTTACACGTAAACTGAAACAGGAAATGCTAACTTTGTCCTACTTTCCTATTTCCGGTTTATAATGCTAGTTCCGCAGCAACGGTGTAGTATTTCCGTTGCCACAGTTACCGCGTCTCACTGAAATGCTGTGCTATCGGAAAGCACTTGTGCATGTCTCGTGAACGTGTTTACTGTGCGTGTGCATACATTCCTAAGGCACGTGTGTTGTTACATTGATACAATGTTTATAAAACAATATATCGATTAAAGACCAACAATGTCACAAATTGTGAAAAACATTGTTCTACATTTAAATTAGTCGGGGTCCACCCGGCGTATCCATGTGTCTATCTGGTCTGACCGGGGTAAAATATGAAGTGTTAAAAACCGGAATTGATCTGCATATGAATGGCGACAATAGAACGAAAGACTGACAGTGCGTCAGCATGCGTGTGACTCGGTATGGTAAATGTAGTAGGACAAATCACAAATATAAACAAATAAAAATAGCCACCTGTATCACTCGTTCCAAGCGATGATCACGATCCTCAAGTGACATTTGTCCTGCTTGAAGCACCTCAAAGCTAGCAATCGAGGGTCCCCCACATATGCGTTAAAGTGTCACAGAAATCCCCAGAGCAGATGTTGGGTATGCCCCACCTTCCTACGTAAGACAGGAAGACCCGTCAATATCCCGAGTTATCTCCTATCGATGTACGGTGAATACGATATCCCAGGTGGCGTAGATGGCACATGGGTATAATTTTACCGATCTGCAGGTCTACACATGCCGACACAGCCAGCGGGACAAATGTATATATTTACCTACTTGGACCTTTAACGAGAGCCAATACACAACCACTAATTAAATACACAGCTTTCACTTAGTCAATCGCTGTACCATTATTATTTTCCAATTACAAGCCAATCCATATTTGGTGTGTGTGTATTATGTACCCAATCACTGAAGTCTAGTAAGGTGAGTATGAGAATGGAAAGCAGCCAAACGGATTACTCATAAAGGAGTTCAAACAAATTTGAAAATTGCATTTTCTGATTTCAAAAAACGGGGTATTATGAATTGTTTTATTGAAATTGAAAACAACGCGTCTATTGACCTTTGTTTTTTCAACACACGCGTTTTTGTTATGAGGCACTGGTGCACGCACCATGCATGTCTGTTATCGAACATAAAACTCGCCACTTAAGGTTTTTATCGATCTTGTATGTAGGTAAAACTCATTTATATCGCGGCAACTTTTATACCTACACACACAGCCCGCTACACGATCGTGACGTTCATTAACTGATAAGGATTTATCCCGATAATCAATTCAAAATAAAATAAGCAAAACTTGCTGGCGATCCCGGCAAACTAAACTCGCGAAGACATTTAACGTCCCAAATAACTGTGTAAAAGGGAAAGAAAAAACAAATAGCATTGTTGTGTCAGCAACAGAATGGCGGTCGCCGGACGGCCGGTTCGTCGAAGCCTTTATTTTAATCACAATACTTTCTCACGAAAAATACAAGATTGTCGGTCATTTGTTATTTCTTTCCAACTAAATACATGTATTCGCCTCCGACATGTATTGGGAATAATACTCTGTAATCCTAAAATCTCTTATTGAGATTAATCTTTCCTATTAATAATCGCTATGAACTTATTAAGGAGAGCCTAAGAATTCATTTAGTTTAAACTTCATTTTATTGATGTTAAATTACAATGGTCCATGGTTATAAATACAGAAAAGGATCCAGAAACAAGTACATAGTACTTATGTAAATCCGTCTCCATATAGACATAACAGCAGCTATGGATCAGTACTGACAATATTATAATTCATATAAATAAATATATATATATATAAAGTATAACATGTGCAGGGAAAAGAAAGAGAAAGGGTGCAAGGATTTATAGTGGGATGGGGATGATGTTTGATGGGAAAGCGATGGGCATCAAAACTGCATTGAAAGAATTAATTTGGGCTTGACCAGCAGAACAAAATGGTGCTGGTTTTTCTTTAATGTAATTTACTATTTAAAATACTAGATAGGGCGTTCTCATTAGCGGTAACATTACGTGACGTTAAAAGAAAATTTTGAGACGTAAATTTTATATCTTTTATGAAGAGGAAGTGTATTTATGTTTCCCAAATCGCTTTTCAATGCCACAGAATGAGACTATAAGTTATGATAAATAAATCACTGATATATTATACTGAATGTGTTGATTCATCAAGAAAGATTTGCAATTGAGCGAAGTTCTTTTTTTTTACTCTAAACCATGAAAATGCAGACTAAATTATTTTTATATTGGCTGTACCTCATCAAACATGGGCGAAGAGAGAAATGAAATTCTAACAAAAAAAGTTCTAATGAATAATCATTTATCTACATATATTCAGATAGCCCGTCATCAGTGCAGTTTATGGCACAAAAACACAACCTTTCGCATTAGATATGCCGAGTCTCTATAGTATAGAATGCTGTCAATGTGTTTAATATATTGATTACATGGCCAGGCTTCTTGGAATTACGTCTTTTATTCCGGGACATATGTTAATTGTTAGGTAATAAAAAGACATCCGTGTAAAATCGTATTATCGCTGCACTATTCAGTGCCGTCACGATCTACCGGCCCTGGGTCGATCAAAGTTATTATTACCGATTTAATAATTAATCACATTTTGCGCAACAAATCTCGTTATGGAATAAATGTGTGGAATCTTTTGTCCAGTAATGATATCTCCATGGAGTTTTATACCCAATTCACAATGTAACCTGCGATGAACGATTGCTGATGAGAAAATACCGAAGTGTGCTAGAGTTACTTCCCTTGGTTAAAAAAAATGACTAGAAAATGGCATGGAAAATGGCGTCCCTTTGATCTTCAAGCTTTTCAAAACTGCATTATTTAAACTGGCTCATGAATGTAAAACAAAATGAAAATTTTAATACTGTTTAAGGACAGATTTTAATATGTTTATTTCAATAAATTTGAACTTAATTTAACTAGAAACAATTGCATTTTATAGGCAAAACGTTAACATCGCTGCCATCCACGAAAAGCCCTCGATGAAAAGCCGGTTATCATTAACAGCAATTAAAACCCGCTTACAAACTACCATTAGACCCGTGTGTATTGTACAGAAGTTAACGTTATAGTAAGCTTCCTTCTGCTTACCTTCCCGTTCGTTTCTCTTCTATCAAAAATTATAATATATTTATGATATGAGAAAAGAACCTTAGAACGCTGCATTTGCAGGTGACAAAATATGCCTGATCCAGATGTACTCTGCGCGAATCACTTCTATCTTAGTAGGTACTAGTGTCCCTGTGTGGTTCAGTTAGACAGATGTGATTCGTCCTATTCCCGGCTAACTTATTCCGTCTTTGTGTATTGCAGAGTTATCTTCTCTTGAGAGCAGGTATTGATTGTTACGTCATTGGTTCGTGTGAGAAAATGACGTCGTTTTCTCAAAAATTGATGACGTTACTCTCAGAATAACAATTGCAATACACAAAGACGGAATAACTTCTGTTCGGTTTCCCATCCAAACTATAAGTAACTATTACGTTGTGTGCTCTCTAACGGGTTGTTTTCTAGCCAATAGATCACTCATCGCCTGCTTTGGGAGACATTGTTTTCCAGATAACACATTTTCCCCCTCTATCTGTATTTTATTTCAACCGCACATGCCTACCGTAATTCAATCTTAAAAGAGCGTGATAGTTGTGACTACAGATGGAGATATTATTCAAATTATTTTGAAATAACACACTGGTTTTACTCAGACAATATACATACATTATGTTAAACCGGGTATACCGTTCGTATTACACTGAGTTCTAAAGATTTGATAATTTTTAGTTACTTCATACCAAATACGGCGATGAAACATAACAAAATATAAGTACAATTTCATATCGAATAGGCAAGATTGGCGAATGGAAACAATAATTCATTAACTTAACAACAATTTTCGCTTATGGGATGCATGCACGAGCTATTTGTCATGAGGGTAGCAAGCGCGTAAGTACATAGATTTCTGTATAAATTAATCTGTAAACTGAGCTTCTACGATAAAATACTTTTTTGTTTAAATATACTTTTAAACTGCCGGTCATACACAGAAAGTGCAATCATGATTTCTCCTCAATATCATGATCATTACAAAAGGTGTTTGGTTTCTCTATTAAAGACAGTACACCTTTCCATTTCAATAGAACGTTATGAGATTGTATAGATCACATAAAACTGTCGGATACCCTAGCGGTATAGTTGAAAGGAAACTACGGATGTGTTGTATACCGTTTTTGTTATGGATTACTTGTATAAAAAAATGTCACTAAATGTCGCCTGATCAATAACATGTTTACATGACTTAACCAAGAGAACACCATCCTCGACACTCCACGGGTTATACGCTCACTTACGCTCTCTGCACCCCTGGAACATGTCATTGCAAAATTGAAGGCTAGTGTACACTAGTTTGATCCTTTGATGTACTTCAAAAGAATCTCGCGGTCGCGTAACGGTAAAACTTATTGGCTTTGAAGTCAGGCGTCGCTCTTCTGTAATCTTCAAAGCCTAGTAATTGGTCAGGTTTTTTCACCTGACACCAATCAAATAGCTAGCCGCGTGCGTTCAGTTTTGCTATGACATATTCAGGGGTGCAGAGAGCGAAAATGAGCGTAACCCCTGGATATCGAGGATGCCTTGGACCTTAATTAAGTTATCTTTCCAACTCATCTTTACGAAAACTTAGCTGTAGGAAGCGTAACTCATTGTCCAACGGATATATATTTTGGACAGTAATAGGGTCATTGGCCTGTAAATGTTCTAAACTATAAATCGAAAGGACAATTAGTTATGCTTCCGGCAGCTAAGGAAGTTAAAGTTGCCAAACTTCTTCATAAGTTACATAGCCTTAAAATGTAGTGGCTTGTTTCAATAATGAAACCAATATTTGACCATAAATTTTTTCCCCCCAAGTAGTGTAAATGCTACTCACAGAACGTCTACAAACAATAGAACTGCTGATTTGCAGATCCAGTCGTACTTGGCACGTTTCCCTACATCTCTACAATGGCTTGCGAATCTATTCAACCGAAGCTTTGTGACTGAGCCAGCTAAAACAAAGCGCTGGCCAGAATTCGTAACAACGGCGGGATAGGTTTTAGTGTGGGGACACAATCGGAGTCGAACTAGCTGAAAAACACGGGTCACAGATAATGACGACAGAGATGAGTTATTAATCTGTGGACTAAGTTCCTGCTAACATTGACGATACTATTAACAGTGTCTTACATCACATTTCTGGAAAAAAATAGTAAATGGTGGATAATGTTTTATCCGGGGACCAATGTATTGAATCTTGTGTATACCAGTGTCGTGGGAATATCGTATGCATAGCCATTCAAGACAATATTAGCAACTGGTGCCGTATTAACAGTTTATTAATACGATAATAGAAGAATGCTTTTCACATAAAACTTGTATTTTATTAATTAATAGAAAAACTCAAGAAAGTTCTGTGTTTCAAACTATTACAAATAAAAATACACATAGCCTTTTCAATATCAAGTCTCTGGCGAGTTATTCATGTCGAACGGCTCGCCAATAAATCATGTAATCTTGCAGGGTAGGTATAGTAGCTGACAAGACTAATGCGCTGGCTAAAGCAAGACACTGTATTGCATTCACAAACCCGTGCGGCGGTCAAAGGTCTCTACTTCGAGAAAAATCTACCAAACACAGACATTTAAAAGCATGGATTTATTGGGATTTAAATTTGACAATTTAGATTAAATAGTGATAAATCCTCCTGTTAAATATCCAGACAATATCGGAACATTAACACTTGGGTAAGAAACGGTGAACTCGCGATAAAAAAAATCGCAGTCACTTTTGGTAGTGGAAATATTCTTGCAAACAACGTCAATCCTCGTACGACTCGTATGAAACGCATTGTTAATATATTCTTATTTGTGTATTTATTTATTTGACTATTTTACATTACTACGTACAGCATAATACGACTTGATTCTGTACAAACTGTAATAAAAACTGATGTAACAAGCTGATGTCATGTTAGTGAGCCGCACACAAATTACAGCGTCGATGTATAAGGCTGGGTAACAGTTAATTCCCTATCTTCGGAGAAGGTTATTATGACCGTATTGAAACTTACTCGTTATTCTGAAATACCAGCATGCGCGATTAGCTAGACCACTTTAAATCCGGATTAGGTAGTCAACATGGTTTCATGAGGATGGTAGAATCCCAATATACATTTAAATCGTCTGACAATTTCGCTGTTCGCATAACACCATGGATTATGAGGATCATATGAATGGGCTATATGAGCACTGCATTTGACTTAAAACATGTCTTTTGTGTGAACTAAGCTATCTAAATTAACGTCTGCCAAACAACTTTGCGTTATTCACAGAACAAAGCGCGAAATAAGTGTTCATATATATAGGTTTAGGGTCAGAAACATGCACTAATTAATTAAAATATTACAACAACTGCACATGTTTCTGTAAAAAGGGGGGACTTGTTAAAGTAATATTTGATAAGGTTGGTAAGTCGAACCACCTTTGCAACATAAGCTAAAATTCTACAGTAGCCCAAATACAGTAGGTCTAGTAGGACTACAAATAATCTGCCCGATATTTGTCTTATAGTGCTATTGTCTGATAAACTCAAAAGATCAGTCGGAATAGCAATACACAAAACAAATATAAGGCTATTGAAATTTGGCAAATGCCAATTTACTCGATCAATAGACCTCGATCGATTGTAAAGGACCTGGCCGTGCGAATGATAAACCTGACCAGGTTTGTCCTATCGTCAAATAAGCCACCTAAAATCACCCCATAAACTTGCAATTTTGACCTCGAATTCATTACAAAAATCGTTATTTTGTAAGATTTGCACAAGCATGATAAAATGCGACTTGTAACAATGTAATTAAAGGGCTGAAATGCCCCATCTCTAAAAATATTTACTCACCCCGAGGATAGCAGACGCTTTTTCCTCGTCACCAAGTTCGTACAGATAATGTCACCTCCTAGACTGAAGAGCGCATGACAGGTGTTGTGTTACGATTAATTTGATTGGCTTATTTGTCCGAACGAATTTATTTAGTTTTAAATATAAAAATATGTAATTAAGAAAGTATATGATTATTTTTATATATTTCGTCCAAATTATATAGACAATACATCTAATCAAATACACGTATAAGTTATTTGGACTATGCCCGGTGCTATCACTGCTTAAACGTGTCAAGACCTGCATGAAGATATTGACCAATCACATATATTTTTACAAACGAGCACTTGGCGCGGTAGATAAACAAATATGGCGACTACCAGGAAGGAGACACCCATTCCTGCCCTTCGCGTCAGCCAGGTTTGTAAGCTCTGTGTGAAATGTATTTGTTTTTAGAATCGATCCGCATAAACCCCTTGCTATATAGTAAATACATTACGCACTGTCAAAGCATTAATATGACTCCGTATACTCGAAAACAGTATAAGGAACTGCTTCATATAAAACACGTGTTGTAAGTTGACATTATTGTTAGAAACCGTTATTCATTTATTGTAATGACAATTTGATATATATGTTACTGGTTGATAACGTGTTGTGCTCGAGACATGGTTATTTATACATAATAGTATATAAGATACAGATTGGACTACATGTATTTGTATGTACTAACACATCGAAGACGAATTTGCTGCAGTATGTATGTTGTTTTGACCTACTGTACATGTGTATACTGTACTCAAACAGTGTTAGGGGTTTACACGGCGAGAAACTTTTGACAGGCGTCGCAGTCGGCAAAATCATGTCCGATAGAAGAAAAAAAGCCGACCAGCAGCCTCTTATGTTATAGGAGTATAGTGTATATAGAGTGATCTTAGACTTTTCCAGGGTTTAGATCAACACCCAGCCTTGTATTATATTTGAAACATTGAAATAACATTTGTTTTTGGATGAAACAGAGATTATGTCTGCCTAAGTCTATTTTGTGTAGATATAGACAGATAATATTGAAAGATTGTTGCCAGAAATAGTTATTGACACATCTGTTATTAGTTGTTATATTAATCCCTACACATACGGATTGGTTCAAACATACCGTTTACTGTATAACAAATACTTAGATCTATCTGTGCAATTCTGTATATGATACACATTGGACTATTACAATTGTTCACAAAATATTGAAAATTACATTGATATGAATTGGAACTCCGGGTTATAACAGTTTCGTATTATTACTGCCCATGAATCACAGACAATGTTGTTATATATGCAGGGACTGGCTGAAATTAAGTTTATATATTTAAATTTTGTCCTTAATAAATGTGTCCCCATCACATTTTTAAGCCAAAATAAATTGGGACATAAAACAGGTCAATAGATGTTTAGGAGGCACCAATGTTCTTCATGTCTAATTGCAGTAAAAAGGATAAAAGAGGAATAAGAAAATAATAAATTGTAAGGTGACCCAGTTCAATACTTGCTACCAGGTATCTTACAACAATGTTTTAATGATAAAATTAAAGAAATTGAAGCTAGAAATATTCATGGAATAATCCTGTTTAAACATCTACGAGCACTGATCATGAAGAGCCCTGCTTATGGAGAAACAAGTGAATATAAAGAAAGAGTTGTTCCCCTTCACTGATTTAATGAATGCTTGCTTTATTGATTGTTTCAGCTGGATGCTGCAGAACTTGACAATGAAGTTATCTCCCTTGTCAAGAGTCAGTTGATGCAATTGTTCAAATACCATCAGGTAATAAATGGATTTTATGATTAAACTATTTCTTTTTCTTTTTATAAAAGAAAGTTAAAATATTGAACAAATTCCTTGCTGTCCGAGCTTGTTGTCATTGTTTAAGAATCTGTCAGAAGGCTGAGTGAGGGAGTAAGTCTCTCAGCTTAATGAAGGAGTTAGTTTGTAGGCTGAGTTAAATATAAGGGAGTTAGCATGTTTGCGGAGTAAGGGAGTTAGCCTGTAAGCTTAGAATAGGGATTCGCCTGTAGCCTGAGTAAGTGAGCTTATGAAGCCTGTAGGGTGAGTGAGGAAGTTAACCTGTAGGCTGAGTAAGGTGTTAGCCTTAGGTTGAGTTAGGGAGTTGGCCTGTAGGCTGGGTAAAGGGGTTAGCCATGTAGGCTGAGTGAGGGGTTAGCCTGTAGGCTGAGTAAGAGTGGGGGTGGTATGAAGGCTAAGTGATGAAGGAGTTAGCCTGTAGCCTGAGTGAGAGAGCTTGTGGAAGCCTGTAAGGTGAGTGAAGGGGTTAGCCCTGTAGGCTGAGTGAAAGGGTTAGCCCTGTAGGCTGAGTGAAGGGGTTAGCCTGTAAGGTGAGTGAAGGGGTTAGCCTGTAAGCTGAGTGAAGGGGTTAGCCCTGTAGGCTGAGTGAAGGGGTTAGCCCTGTAGGCTGAGTGAAGGTGTTAGCCTTAGGTTGAGTTAGGGAGTTGGCCTGTAGGCTGAGTGAAGGGGTTAGCCCTGTAGGCTGAGTGAAGGGGTTAGCCTGTAAGTTAAGTAAGAGTGGGGGTGGTATGAAGGCAAAGTGATGAAGGAGTTAGCCTGTAGCCTGAGTGAGAGAGCTTGTGGAGGCCTGTAGCATGAGTGAAGGGGTTAGCTCTGTAAGCTGAATGAAGGGGTTAGCCTGTGGGTTGAGTGAAGGGATTAGCCCTGTAGGCTGAGTGACGAGGTTAGCCCTGTAAGCTGAGTGAAGGGGTTAGTCTGTAAGCTGAGTGAAAGGGTTAGTCATGTAGGGTGAGTGAAGGGGTTAGCCTGTGGGTTGAGTGAAGGGATTAGCCCTGTAGGCTGAGTGAAGGGGTTAGCCCTGTAAGCTGAGTGAAGGGGTTAGTCTGTAAGCTGAGTGAAAGGGTTAGTCATGTAGGGTGAGTGAAGGGGTTAGCCCTGTAGGCTGAGTGAAGGGGTAAGCCCTGTATGCTGAGTGAAGGGGTTAGTCTGTAAGTTGAGTGAAGGGGTTAGCCCTGTAAGCTGAGTGAAGGGGTTAGCCTGTGGGTTGAGTGAAGGGGTTAGCCCTGTAGGCTGAGTGAAGGGGTAAGCCCTGTAGGCTGAGTGAAGGGGTAGGCCCTGTATGCTGAGTGAAGGGGTTAGTCTGTAAGTTGAGTGAAGGGTTTAGACATGTAGGGTGAGTGAGGGGTTAGCCTGTAGGGTGAGCGAAGGGGTTAGCCATGTAGGCTGAGTGAGGGGTTAGCCTGTAGGGTGAGTGAGGGGTTAGCCTATACTATAGGGTGAGTGAAGGGGTTAGCCTGTTGGCTGAGTAATGTAAGCATGTAGACTGAGTGAAGCATAAGACTATTCTCTGTATGAAGGGAGTAAACTGGAACGATTGTAAGAAAGAACATTTAGTAACAGTGCAAAAAATCTGCATCAAAGATTATTCCTACAGCTTTTGGCGCTTACAGGGGTATACCTTCTTCATTTTCTGAATATTATATCTATATCAATGTTTGCTTAATTTTACATAAACATTCAGTTTATTGACCAATGTTTGATACCATATATAAAAATACTTTCCCTGAACTTTCAGACAAACACACTTGTGAAGTATGGACCAGAGGTGGACGCTCTTCTCAAAATCCTCATTTGGAAGGTAAGACAATAATTTTGGGGTATACATTGGTATATATACATAAGTCCCCCGAAGAGTTGTTAAGCCACGAAAGACCTTGAGAATCAGTCTTCTTATGATTTTTCATTTTTTTTTAAATTTTCCTGTCACACAGACTTTAATCTAATTTTATCACATAATAGGCCTGTTATCCGGTGAATTTGTCTGTGTAATATTGTTACATATGCCACTAGTGTAATATACCCTGGAGCGTTTTTCATTGGGTGTGCCAGTCAGAAATCAATTGTGACGTCATAATATCGACAATGACCTGACGTCATAAATTGTGAATGGCGCAACAAAATGGCTGTCTCCGTTTGATTAAGCCCTCTACATTTTGGTTTTAAAACCTGTCAAAATGTAAGTTTTCTGAGTTATGTGATAAAAAGTATCTTTAATTTGTTTTCATTTCATATGAGCTTTTATGAAACTTGTCTTGAAGTTTTAACTTTTGCTCGCAAAAATAAAAAAACTCTTAATACTCAATTCATAAAATCTCATATGAAATGAAAACTCATTTAAGCTCCTATATTTCATATTTATAAATATATATATATACTGTACATGTTTAACAAAAATGGTACCTAGACCAGCTACAGTATATACTTAAGGTGTTATACTATACTTAGGAACACTGCAGCACTCCAAGTATAATTATATTAATAATAATAATGATAAACTTTATTTATTGAAGATAAAAAACCTGTTTAGCAAAGCTAATCTTTCACAGGGTCCTCTGATAGTAAAAGGGTTAGTTAAAATCATGAAATAATATGATCAAAACGTAATTATTATCTTATGAATAGAAGGTTTACAGTTTTGTTATAAAAACAAACTAATATGAATGTGAAAGCCACTTTATTGAGGTGTATGTTGTTTCAACTGACCATTGGGTAGCTGGTCAAATAAACACTGGACAGTAGATCTAAGCCCATTGAAGTCATGTATGTAAATATTATGCGTACAGAGTATACATAAGTATTTGTAGATTGGAATCGTCCTGATATGTGATCAGGTGTGTGTATAACCTTGTTTGACACTGGGTAGTATTTCCAATGGTTCTGTGTACAGTGTTAACATTGGCAGTGAACAGTGCATGGTTACTCTACAGGTCCTGCTGAATTGTCAGAAGGGGTGGTCACTCTAAACAGGTTTTATTATTGTGAAAAAGGAATGATCTGTCAAGATAGAATCTTGTCTGATGGGAGAAGAGCTGATAAAATGGCTGGTCTCTCAAAACAGAATCTACTGTACATAGAAAAGGGCTGTGGTCTCTTTAGAAAGGTTTTACTGTACTGACAAAATGGCTGGTCTCTCAAAACAGAATCTACTGTACATAGAAAAGGGCTGTGGTCTCTTTAGAAAGGTTTTACTGTACTGACAAAATGGCTGGTCTCTCAAAACAGAATCTACTGTACATAGAAAAGGGCTGTGGTCTCTTTAGAAAGGTTTTACTGTACTGACAAAATGGCTGGTCTCTCAAAACAGAATCTACTGTACATAGAAAAGGGCTGTGGTCTCTTTAGAAAGGTTTTACTGTACTGACAAAATGGCTGGTTTCTCAAAACAGAATCTACCGTACTGACAAAAGGGCTGTGGTCTCTTTAGAAAGGTGTTACTGTACTGACAAACTGGCTGGTCTCTCAAAACAGAATCTACTGTACTGACAAAATGGCGGTGGTCTCTTCAGAAAGGTTTTACTGTACTGACAAAATGGCTGGTCTCTTAAAACAGAATCTACTGTACTGACAAAAGGGCTTTGGTCTCTTTTAGAAAGGTTTTACTGTACTGACAAAATGGCTGATCTCTCAAAACAGAATATACCGTACTGACAAAAGGGCTGTGGTCTCTTTAGAAAGGTTTCACTGTACTGACAAAAGTTCTTTGGTTTCTTTAGAAAGGTTTTACTGTACTGACAAAATGGCTGTGGTCTCTTTAGAAAGGTTTTACTGTACTGACAAAATGGCTGTGGTCTCTTTAGAAAGGTTTTACTGTACTGACAAAATGGCTGTGGTCTCTTTTAAAAGGTTTTACTGTACTGACAAAATGGCTGTGGTCTCTTTTAGAAAGGTTTTACTGTACTGACAAAATGGCTGATCTCTCAAAACAGAATATACCGTACTGACAAAAGGGCTGTGGTCTCTTTAGAAAGGTTTTACTGTACTGACAAAAGGGCTTTGGTCTCTTTAGAAAGGTTTTACTGTACTGACAAAAGGGCTTTGGTCTCTTTAGAAAGGTTTTACTGTACTGACAAAATGGCTTTGGTCTCTTTAGAAAGGTTTTACTGTACTGACAAAATGGCTGTTCTCTCAAAACAGAATCTACTGTACTGACAAAATTGCTTTGGTCTCTTTAGAAAGGTTTAACTGTACTGACAAAATGGCTGGTCTCTCAAAACAGAATCTACTGTACTGACAAAATTGCTTTGGTCTCTTTAGAAAGGTTTAACTGTACTGACAAAATGGCTGGTCTCTCAAAACAGAATCTACTGTACTGACAAAAGGACTGTGGTCTCTTTAAAAAGATCCACTACACTGACAGATCTGTGTCAGCAATCTTGTCCAGTAGTCCAATTTTACTGTACAGACTAAAGTGGTGCTCTCTCAAGACAGGTTTACAGTATTAACAGAAGTTGTGAAGTTCTTGACAGATTTTACTTTACAGAATGAAGGGGCAATCATTCTAACCTTACTGTTTTACCACTGACCAAAAGGATGTTGTCTTTATATGTTCTACTACCATACTACTTGTCTCATAATCCCATATACCAGATAATTACAAATCTTAAGAGATCATCATAAGATCTTTCTTCATTAACATTACAATATAGAATCACTCTAACATCAAGAATTACCAGAACTTCCTACATTTACTTATATATCATAATGGGTATACATAGTTGTTTTATAATCAGGAGGCTGTTTCTCGACAGGTAATCCCTACAACAATGTTTCAGATCATTTGGTTTACTTTATACTCAATACAGGACATAACTTAATGTTGTGTTGTAACAAAACGTTTAAAAACATAATTTAAATGTCACAAGAGAGCAAGTACAATATTAATGAAAACATTTCAATATGTGCAACGTATTTTATGAGTCAAACAGTGTTTTTGAAAAAGACAGAAACAACATATACACAGCAACACAATAAATAAAACTTGTAACAGTAAAATGCAGTCTTTATATCACAGAGAAAATCCAGGAATCGATGTTAATTAAACTCAGGAATATTAATAGGAGAAATTATGTTTAAGGGTATAAAACCAAATTTTTACACAGTAGGAACACTGGAAACAACAGCACGTGTGATATTTAGTAACAAGTATGACCACAATACCTGTATGGTGTGTATACATGTATGGTGTATATACCTGTATGGTGTGTACACCTGTATGGTGTGTATACCTGTATTGTGTGTATACCTGTATGGTGTGTATACATGTATGGTGTGTATACCTGTATGGTGTGTATACCTGTATGGTGTGTATACATTTATGGTGTGTATACCTGTATTGCGTGTATACCTGTATGGTGTGTATTCATGTATGGTGTGTATACCCGTATGGTGTGTATACATGTTTGGTGTGTACACATGTATGGGGTGTACACATGTATGGTGTGTAAACATGTATGGTGTGTACACATGAATGGTGTGTACACATGTATGGTGTGTAAACATGTATGGTGTGTACACCTGTATGTGTATACCTGTATGGTGGGTATACCTGTATGACTGACATCCCTAGTACGTATACATGTATGGTGTGTTTACCTGTATGACTGACATCCCTAGTACGTATACATGTATGGGGTGTACACATGTATGGTGTGTACACCTGTATGTGTATACCTGTATGGTGTGTATACATGTATGGTGTGTATACCTGTATGACTGACATCCATAGTATGTATACATGTATGGTAGTATACCTGTATGACCGACATATATATAGTATGTATACCTGTATGATAAGTTTACCTGTATGACTGACTTGTATACCTGTATTACTAACATGTATATTAGTATTATTAGTATACTTGTAAGACTAACATGTATACATGTATGGTGTGTATATCTGTATGACAATTATTATACGATACATGTACTGTATGAAAAGAATACATGTAGATGTGTAATCAGTTTGATTATTCATGTATATTGAATAGATACTGTATGATAAGTATACCTGTATGGTATGAATATATACCTGTATGATATGTTAATAGTATATTATATAATATAATATACAATTTTAAAATAGATTGCCAGGAAAAAAACTTGTACTGGAGATGATATTATATTGGAATTATTTGAATTTCTTACATAGTAATTTGACTGTTATATTGTATGATTTTTCATTTGTTATGGAGCATTATTCGGGGACGGGAATTTATTTCTGTGACAAGTCATACTCAGATACTTGGTTCTATCACCTGTTAATTATAATGTTTGTATTGCCATACATGAAGTGAAGAGATTAAGGACATATTGGACAGTAAGTAAGGTCCTCTCCAACGTTATACACATTGACATGTTAATTCATTCACCCCTGGAGACACGTTTGAACTCTTCCAATTCAAACATTGGAATAGTTCATTATAACATTTCAGGGGTGAATGAGTTGAGGTGCAGTACAAAACCCATGTGTGCCTCAGCATTCCTACCTGTTTACTGGTGGCAGCACCATGCAACTTCCTCTGTAAAAATAGTTTGTCACATGCATGAAATAAAACTGCAAAAACAGCTTATATGAGTGGAAGTAGAGGATGAATCAGCAGGTAACATTTCAAACTGGTCTGCCTAATCTCCATAGTTAATACCTGAGTTGCCAGCTCATCAGAAAATAATACATTGTTGATTTGAACTACTTCTCTGCCCGTACTGGCTTGTATTTGTACCCTTAGATACCAAATCTGGGCTGCTGGAATGACAAAACGGGGTCATACAGTCTGGTTAGAGGTCAATTATAGTCTGGTCATTGATCGGGTGATAGGTCATATGATCAGGTCACCGGTCATACAATCAGGTCATCGGTCTACAATCAGGTCACAGTCATACAATTGGGACACAGGTCACACAATCAGGTCACAGGTCATACAATCAGGTCACATGTCATTGCAATCAGGTCAAGGGGCATACAATCAGGTCACAGGTCATAACAATCAGGTCACAGGGCATACAATCAGGACACGGAGCATACAATCAGGACACAGGTCACACAATTAGGTCACAGGTCATTCTATAAGGTCACAGGTCATTACATGTACCACCCTCAGTGAGTCAGGCAATTTTGTACATAGTGTACTTTGTTGTCCAATTTTTTGCTTCATATCTGTTAAGTGACTTCCTTTCTACATACGAATATATCCGCTTATGTCTGTATCAAATAATATCTCCTATGTCTGTAAAAGGTGTAGTAACATTATCCTGTTTATATATGGAGTAACAATATCATGTCGTTTTAGTAAAAAATTATGGTATAAAATTGTCATGTTGTCATCACAATGGCAAAACCTAAAAATTAGATTTTTAAGCATCATGTTAGTCCACACAAGTACATAACTCTTCTTGTATAATTTTCTAACCAAATGCATGAAAAATTAAGGTTAAACCAAAACAAATGGCTATCAAGTATATTTTATAAGTTATTAATTTGGGTATACCATGAGAAAGAGGTCAGCCATTCTGATTTATATTTATGTTATCAGGTCAAATCTCCAGCTACAGGTACACATTAGCATTCATGAAGGCCTGATGTGACCCTTATTAATTAAAATCAATTATAAAACATGCATATATATACATTAATTAGATATATCTGTCCTCTAATGTCTCGATACGTATTGTGGCTTTGTTACAGGGACATTCTCATACTGTCCAAAGTACTGTACTTTGGACATGTGTGTATCAGCAATAAACCAGTATGTACAAGTAACCAAGTTCTTTGTCATGGTCTATTAAAGAGATATTTACCTCAGGTACTTTATCTTTAAATATTAGACACGGTTACACTCTATCATTCCAAGACACTATTGTTTTACGATGAATTCAGTGCTCACAACTTATTGGAATACTTGCTTAAGTACAGATCACATAATATAAGAAATAATCAATGGAAAATCTGAATAAAAACCCCAGTACTGTACTAAAAAAATATATACAAATTCACATTAAAGGGAAATAACTCTGTCACACAGTTTTTTAGCCTGGTACGTACATCACTTCAGACATAATCTCTGTGGGCTCTGACATCCAATGAAAATTGATTTTCTATTTCCAAACACCTTCTACCTTATAATTCAGTAAAGCATCTGTCATTCGTCTGTTAACATTTCTTAAAACAGCTTCTTCTAAAGGACTAAAAGACCTAGGGTCTAGAAGCTGCTACTTCTGAAGAAGTGCTGTAAAGTTTCCTCAGATAAATGACTTTGACTAAACTTTCAAAGTTACATGGTTCAAATGTGCTCAATAGCGCTGTAGAGCCTTAATGCTGTAGTAGTGTGTTGAAGTTGAAGATCTTGTTGCGGTCAAATTTTTTAAGAAATTTGTCAATTTAAGTTACATAAGGTCTAGGTTCGTGATATATAGGCAGTAGCTTTGTGGGGTAAACTACTTTAAACTTTCCTCAATTAATTCACTTTTACCTACTTTGAAAGTCACCAGGGTCAGAAATGTTAAAAACTTCAAACATTATTATGGAAAAAGTCAGGAGGTCGAGAGCAACGATACATTGGTGTTATAAGGACTGCAGTCCAGTTTTGCACATCTTTCTTTTTTCTGATATCAACTTTAAGCATCACCATTATGCAAATTACAGGTCAGAAAAAATGTTCAGTGGTTAAGCTTATGTGATCTAAGTGTAAAATTATGCTAACATGAACCTTACATATGACGACAGCCCAGGTGAGAACTGCAGGCCCTCTTGGCCTGTTGTTTCTTCTTTTTGTCTTGTTTGTACATTTCAATTCTTGGAAATATTAAACTTTTGAAATTTGAAAATATTACATTGATAATTCAGAAACATTTCCGGGTCGTAATTATTGAGCATTATTTATGTACCGGCATAATGATTTCAATAAAAGGTGGTCTGGCGTTAATAATTCATGTCTAGCACGTATCATTGTGAAGGAAATCGCTGATCCCTATTACACTTCACACTGTTTGGACATTATCTTGTATAGGGCCCAATTGGTCTGGTGTTCTTGTTGGATGAATGTCAATATGGAAAATATAGAAGACCTCACATGACATTTGACTTCATATGACCTTTGACATGTATGAGATAGATATAGTGACCTTTGACCTTTGACCTATTGTATAAAATTTGGTATTATTGTATATGTATATATATGTAACTGAAATAAGGTCTATTAAGGCAAGCCTGGGCTCTGGAATCAGTATTTTGGCCCTATCAGAATACCTTTCATGATAGATTTTCGGTTTTGTGACAGTGTGTATAATGATATGTACTCTTCACACACATTTCTGTAGCGAACAAATCTGTCAACACCTTTTCTGTCCCCACCTGTATGGCTTACCTGTTAAATACAGGTGCCAATATATATTTAACAGGTTATTCTGTATCTTTTACCTTCTACAGTTGTACTGCTATCGTTATTTCAAATTCAATATGAAACATGTTGATGTACATTTGGAGGCCACCCGAGGGAAATCTGTGTGTACATAAAGAGGCCACCTGTGGGGACATTGCTATTCAAATATAGAAGCCACCCCTGGGGAGTCTGTATACATATATAGAGGCCTAGGCCACCCTTGGGGAGTCTGTATACATATATAGAGGCCTAGGCCACCCCTGGGGAGTCTGTATACATATATAGAGGCCTAGGCCACCCTTGGGGAGATCTGCATGTAAATCTATAGAGGCCTTAAAATTTAAGGCCCCCATTGTGTGTGCATGTAAAAGGGGCCACCCTACGGAGATTTAAACATACTGTACATAAAATAGAGGCCTGCATTATACTGATGAGACCTGTATCTGTGTGAAGAGGGCATCACTATAGACAGGGTGTTATTGTAGACAGTCACTCATTCTAGATGGGGTGACCTTCACCTTTGCCTGTATTATCATGAATATAACTACAGATTATTTCAAACCTAACTGTAGGGGATGTCGTCACAGCATTAATACCAAGCATTGTTTGTGAAAATCAATAAGGTTCCACGATTATTATGGTGCATCCTCTTTCATTGATCTTATTAACAAAAATATGCCGAGTCAGCAAATATTGACGTTTAGTGGTTTTGTTTGGAAATAATGATGATAAACAGCTATGGGCACTGAGAACTTATGACAATGGAGTTATAAACATTCTGTCACACACGTCGGCACATATTTATGTCAATGAGATGGTAAAATTGTTGATTTTTTTTCCTATGAAGACTTGCATGATGTTGCCAGAAATGGCATTCTCCTTCAATGAAATCTGTATTTTTCTTTAAATTGTATAAACATTATATACAATCTTAACAAATCAACGATGACCTAGACCAACACTTTTATTCATCTTCCTTGACCTTTATTCCAGAACTGTTACCTTGGCTTTAAAATACATATGCTTTTATAATAAGGTCAGATGATGAGGCTTAACATTTTTGGTAAGTTTTGCATGCTCTTCTTATAATTAAATTAATTTCAAAAATATGTAAATTGTTTCATAGTAGTTTGATTGATTGAAAACAAAATGGCCACTCTGCAGGGAATACTAGGCTTTTGAAACTACACTTACAAACACTTTAACAGTGACTAATTGAGTTAAGATGTCTGCATTATTTAAAAAAAAAAATTTGCCTGCAGTATATAAAGAAGAGAGGAATAGTCCATGGATCAATAAATTTGATGAGAGGAATGTGATTTAAGTACCTGACACCTCACATTCCATGATACCTACATACCTACATACCAGTACCTACCAGGTCCCATCTTATCCCTTATACATGTATACGTAGTATGCTTAGTAGTTTGTAAATTCTGAGACGGGCCAAGACTGTCGGAGACAAATTTGGCAACCATTAAAAAATCAATTGAGATGCAGACACTCAGTATATACCAAGATACAGTTAAGACAAATAATGAAGATTTTGTTTTACCCCCCACAACGAAGTTAGGGAGAGTATTTTCAAAATATTTATCCGTAAAAAATCTCTATTTCTAAGAAACCAGCAAAAAGTTACCAATGATAAAATATGTTCTTGAAGAGTAATGGATAACAGAAGCATTAACGTAGTCTGGTATAAAAATGAAACCCAAAGGCAGTTTAAATTGACCTTCTTTAACTCATTCACCCCTGTAATTTCATAATGAACTATTCCAACCTTTGAATTGGAAGAGTCCATATATGTCTTCAGGGGTAAATGAGTAAAGTTTGGCTTCTGGTGTGGTCACTATGGTCACTATAGACAGGTTGTAATCTGAGATTGACTTCAGATTTACTACAAGATTTATTATGTACACAGCAGCATGAGGATCAATACCCCTAGCTGACCTTTGCCCTCCGGTACCTGGACATGAAATATTCATGCCACTCTACTATAGGGACATTAAAAGTGTAGTTTTGTAGTAACAGTCCAGCACTAATTATGTATATATACAGTCAGGTGGTACAGCATATAGTCAGCAAGTCGACTACGTCTGCTCCGCTGGTATTTAGGATCCCGGTACCACTGCCAAATTCATCGGAAACTTTTATTCTGTTATTAGTATAGCTTTTATAAATCATTTCTGGAAAGGAAATCTTGTTTTGTGGAAATAATAAAAATGGAGAGAAAAAGCGAAAAAAATCAACAGTGATCTGAGTGAAAAAATGTAATCGACCGGACCAGGTTTGGAACCATGGATCTGCAATACTGACAAACTAACCTACTGAGCTACCTCACTCACAGGTCAACATTAATTAGGACAATAGGTTTCCAAAACGAAAATAAGGCAAGGTTAATAAACGTACGGTAATCTGTCGAGGAATCATCTAGATTTTGCTTGCAGTTGGACTGCAGTGATCCTTCAAACTTGAAATGCTAAAACTTCACGAACTTGCAGGTTTCAAAATTCTCATCTGTTGCCTGTTTTATAGCAGACTGATATGAAACCCAGTAGTAGCTCATAGTGGAGAATATGTTCGTAAATGACTGGTTTCATACCATTATAAATGTTACATGTAAACTTGCGTTCAGAACAAAGTCATTCACTAAATGGTGAATCAGCCATTTTGTGGGAACAAGGTTGTGTTTTCTATGGTTACTATTTCAATAAGGCAAATTAACCATTAGGCCTATTAATTAATTTTTACTGCCGATAAACTTTCTGGTTCTGATTATAGCTGATAATTACAGTGGCCCACAAGACCATGATTTTAATTTGAATTAACTGAAAATGGAAATTGAAAAGAAAAATAAATAAATAATGGATGTATGTTTTGTGAAACATCGAACCATTTTTACATTCCATAGATATTCTTGTTTTTGTGAAACTTGGTCTGGAGTTATAAGATAATCTTGGATTACTAAACCTCCGTGGATCTCACAGATTATCAATAACTTACATTATTCAGTTACATGATGGTTGATTGCATTTTTTTATGAACTTCCTTGTGGCACTTTAAAGATTAAACAGCTAGAATGACTCTGAGATGCAGGAATTATCATGTGTATTGTTTGGACTTGTGGGTAGGATTTACAATGTTTATTACGGTACCGTTGGGACTAGTTATAGGACCGTGTATTCTGTGTAGAGACCTTTTCGTGTGACAATATTCATGTTTTATGTATGTGTTGGGCTTCAGTGCCCATGTTTACACCTGCTCTGCCGCCTTACCGGCACTGCGGGCATTTATCACCTCATATGTTACTTCTATATATGTATATTCTCAAATCAAAAGGAGATCTAAATGATATTTTATTGGTTTAGCAGTGCAACCATTTCAAGTACCTTACCTGCTTTTAAACTAATTTTGTATTAAATTCATTTACATTTATTATTATTACACACACCCTGCAATTAAGTTGGGAGGGGGGGGCAGGGTATACTGGAGCCAGGTTGTCTGTCTGTCTTTTTGTCCATTATTGTTCACACTTCTCCTCTCAAATTAATGCACCAATTTCAACTCATTCACCCCAGGAGACATATTTGAACTCTTCCAATACAAAGGTTGGAATAGTTCATTATGAAATGTCATGGGTGAATGACTCAGTTAAGGATACTTTGTACACAGAACCTTCCAAATATATGGAACTATGCCCCCTTTTTAACAAAAATATTTGCACTATACCTGACCTCAAGCACTGCACCAATTTGAGTGATATCCTTGGTTTACATAAGACTGCAATCAAGGGGTTGTGAATAAAATATCAAAATAAGAACTGCCTCACCAATAATGGAAAACATCATTATTTTTAATGTTACAGAAAACCTGCTTTTTGTTCCTATTGAGTTATATTACTGTATTAATATCTATCTTGTTGTTCTAACTCCATAGAGATCATAAATGGGACCAAAATGATTAGAAACATTAGATGCCATTGTGGTGCTCTGTCTTATTAGCCTGGTATTATAGAAACATTTTGTGATCACTAGATTCCTTGCCTATTAATTGCCTTAAGTAACAAATACAACGATTCATGTTGATACACATTAAATGGGTTCCAGCCATCACCACCTGTGGCTAATATCGGATCATTAAATGTAATACTCCATCAATTGATTTTACCTATGAATTAATGTATCTGATTCAGGAGATTCCTATTAGGCCAAAACAAGTGTATGTGTGTTTCAGGTGACATGACTGAAAAAATAGGGTAGGACAGTAGGGATTTAATTTAATTTTATTATTATATTATTTAACCCTTACATCCCTATGTAACTTTAGTAGACTCTACCATGCATTGATCTGGATGTGACCATTATGGTCTACAGTGGTGAAAAGTTTAAGGGAGGGGGCCAATTTAAGAAATTACGAAAATCCCCAAAGATTTAGAACATACTGTATTCATTATTCTTTTATTTAGGTCTTGTAAATAATAATATGGTATTTAAATTTGGTTTTGATACCTACATATGAAATAAAGAGGTGTCATAAAAATGCTTATGAGTTTTTCGGCATTTGAGTGAGATAAAATTGTTTGTGAAAGAGGTAAAAATAAGGGTCGATCAGGGTAGCTGAAAATATCAAATTTTCTTTTGGCTTTACATATATAAGAGGTCAAGGCTGACAGTTGTGATTGAGTTATTGTCACCCTGGTAAGTTACTAGCCTCTTCCAACTTACTTAGCTAGGGAGAGTTTATCTTTAGCTAAGTCTATAAAGTGCCAGATGAGTAATCCATAGGTCCCTAGTTCGACTCCTAGCTGAGGCATTGAAAACATAATGACCTCCGTTACATTGGACACCCATTTCACCCAGTAAAAATTGACAAAATTAGTAAGTAGTATTTTACAAGAATTACTGTGACCCCTGGAAGACTCTGGAGAAGCCCTTTCCTGGACGGGAAATATGTTGCTATGGTAAATTACTTGCTGCTTCCAATCAACTATGCTAGGTAGAACTTCTCCTAAACTTATTCAAAAGAGAGTATGACTAATAAACAAGAGATCCTAAGTTCAACCCCTAGCAAGGTCAAGGCTGACAGTTGTGATAGAGACATGATCTATACGACAGTTGAAGGTTGACAGTTGTAGTTGAGTTATGATCTATAAATGGTCAAGGCTGACAGTTGTGATGGAGACATGATCTGTAAAAAGTCAAGGCTGAATGTTGTGATAGAGTTATTATCTTTACAAGGTCAAGTCTGACAGTTGTGATGGAGACATAATATATACAAGGTCAAAGCTGACAGTTGTGATGGAGACATGATCTTTACAAGGTCAAGTCTGACAGTTGTGATGGAGACATAATATATACAAGGTCAAGGTTGAAAGTTGTGATCGAGACATGATCTGTACAAAGGTCAAGGCTGACAGTTGTGATGGAGTATGATCTGCACAAGGTCAAGGATTACTGTTGTGATGGAAACATTATCTGTACAAGGTCAAGGCTGACAGATAGAGACATGATCTGTACAAAGGTCAAGGCTGACTTGTTATGGAGACATGATCTGTACAAGGTCAAGTCTGACAGTTGTGATGGAGACATACTCTGTACAAAGGTCAAGGTTGACAGTTGTGATGGAGACATACTCTGTACAGAGGTCAAGGTTGACAGTTGTAATGGAGACATACTCTGTACAAAGGTCAAGGCTGACAGTTGTGATGGAGACATTATCTATATAAGGTTAAGTCTGACAGTTGTGATGGAGACATCTATACAAGGTAAAGGCTGACAGTTGTGAAGGAGACATTATCTATGCAAGGTCAAGTCTGACAATTGTGATGGAGACATAATGTATACAAGGTCAAGGCTGACAGTTGTGATGGAGACATGATCTATACAAGGTCAAGGCTGAGGTAACATGTTAATATTTTGATCTGTATGCTTAGCTGTTGATGGAACATGTCAAAGTCCATTCACTTATATGTGGATGCAGTATTTAGTAACCAAGGTAACATAATACTGTAGGAGAAAACTTACATGTCTCTCATCATCGTCAAGGTAATATCCTAAAGGACTGCTGCTGTTCGGAAGGTCCATGTACATTTTGTACCCGATCGGTCGGCCCACCATCGTGTAGGGTGTCATGCTCTTCTTTTGTGTGTACGACCTTGGCTGTGTATACTTTGACCTTAGAGAGTCAAATTTAGATCCAGGAGGAGACACGTCACGAGAATGGGGTCGATAGCCAGCCCTATAGAGCTGTCCGAATCTGGCGTTGACATCAGTGAAGATGTCACTAACTATAGATGACTGACCATCATCATGGAAACCTAGCATCAGCTCGTCTGTGGATGTGCTCTGACGTTTTGTCACGTTCTTAGCAGACGGCAGGTCATGGAAACCTTCCTCATCCAATTCATTCTCTTTGAAGTTGACATTTTCATCGTCACTAACACTACCTATGTTTTCATCACTGTCACTGTCTTTATCAATGTATTTATCCTCATCATCAGCCTCCTTACCAATATTTTCATCACTGTCACTGTCTTTATCATCATCTTTATCCTCATCATCAGCCTCCTTACTTTCACTTTGAGGCTTTGTCTCTATATCACTGAGAGCATCTAAGAACTCACCTTGTCCAGAGTGCTCCTGTTCATCGATAACTTCAGGAACAATTTGCTGGGATATTTGATCACCAGTAGTTTCTAATTTGTCTACCTTTTCTGAGGTCATCATTTCACCTTTGACCTCTTCTTCCATGCCCTCCACATCAATGATGTCCACATCCTGTTTAGGTATGATGTAGTCTAGTTCCTCCTCAGTGACCGCCACTGCATCCACAAAATCTCGAGAATCTTCCATATCCTCCACTCCGTCCCCCTCACTCCTGTTCTGACTGACCTCTCCCTCTGGCCCCTGATTTCCAGGGGTGAGGCTGTGTTCCTCATCCCCAGGGGGAAGACCATCCACACTGGACCCATCCAGAGACTCTCCGTTGGTTTTGTTTACATCCATACTTTCACTTCCTGTACAATCCACGTGTTGGCTGTTATTGTCAAATACACTGTCTCACCTGTCGGTGATGTCACACCTGGACAAGTGATTGTTCCCCTGAGGATCCTGATGTGTGGAAGGAGAAGGACCTGACCCCTGACACCGAGGTACCTACGGATGGTGGGGGTTACCTGTCCGTGTTACAGCGGTAACTCATAAAACACCTGTTGCTACACCTGAGATTGTTGGTACTGCATACCTGGTCGGGTCCAGAGACTGGGAGGAGGTGGAGCAGGTGGGGATAACTGATGTTGGTTCCTGGGGAGGGTACTCCGATGGTATCACAGGGGTACAGGGGTGCTCCTGGTCTTGTAATAATATTCTACAGAAGCCTTACTCATGGCTTAATGCCAGCTATACCGGCAGTATACAAACACACACTTCCCCGGCATGTCAGGTCGGACCTCCGTTTTTACTAGTCACAATCTATACTGTTCATTGATTTTCTTCCTAGTGCATTTACTACATATCCTGGGGAGGGGGCACATTGGGGGAACAGCCACTACTGCATTACTTTCTCTTTATTGACGTGAAGATTTTCAGATATTCGGATTAATTTTTATATTGGTGACATCAATAAAATAAGTAATCATTCCATCGGTTTTTAATCGCATAGGTCTTTAGTCGTTAACAATGGGTATTTGTTTTGTCAAAAAATGATAAGAATAGGTTAATTTTATGTTTACCTATTTGAATTTGCCAGACTATAGGACATTATACTAACTCCGATATTATATGATTTAACGTAGCCGGTCTAAGCTCATTTGGGATTTAAATGTCCAAGTGCTTTCACAACACATTACTAAAGTCAATCAGCTAAACTTTAAACCTGGACGAGTTCTAAGGTTTCTCCCAGCGATAAATTGCCACATTTACCTGTCCGTGCCCATGTTAATTGACGAGTAATACGCACAGGTATTAAAACTGGGGCATTTACGTGAAGATTAACAATACTGTTTTGTATTTATCCATTACATTAATGCAGAAAAGGAAGTGAAAAAATCATGTTGGTTATGTTCAATAATGATTGTAAAATGTTTAAATAACTGATTTTATTAATATGTTTATAAAATATAAAGAACTTGTTTTTGAAGGAATTGTTTTATGGACATACTTGTGCAGTTTGTGGTGTTATCTGGAAGATAAAATTCTCAACTACTCTTTATAACCTCTAACTGCAACAAGAGTAAGAATAATGCATGGCCAGACATGTAATTCATTTAAAAGTTAAATCTGCTTCTGAGTAAATTCAACCTTTGTTGTGCCTAAGCAGAGTGTCACGATTACTCGCCATATAGGTAGCGATGTATTTACTTGTGAAAAGGTATTTATGTAGTAAACTACTGTTAACCCTTTCACCCCTTTGTAACTTTAATAAACTCTACCATGCATAGATCTGGATAAGTCCATTATGGTCTATAGTGGTGAAAGGGTTAAAGAAAATACATATGTAGTTATTACTATTGCTACTGTTATACTAGGAGTGGAAAAATGCACAGCCAGACAAGGATTTGAACCTGTGACCTCACAAACTCTAGACAGACACTACCATTTGTGCTATCTGGTCGCTGGCAAACAACCCAGTACAGTTCTGCTATATCCTCTCTCCTTTTTCTAAGTCTTCGCTCTCGAAGACATCACTACAACCCCCACAGCAATAATTTTGTAATATGAGCAGAAAAAATGCACAGCCAGACTGGGATTCGAAAGCACTACTAAAACTCTGGGCAGGCATTATACCAATTGAGCTTCCTGGTTGCCATTGATTGATCAATTCCAGTTCCCCTGCACAGTGAGATAGTGATGACAAGAATACGATGTTATGTGTATATATATATGGTCTGACAAAATTGCTTTAGAAAGTATTTGAAAAGGAAATCAGTTATTTATAACAGGTGTGTAAGTGCAATGTATTCCAATCCTTATTATGGGACGACCACACAATATTTTAATTTCAACAAGATGAATAATATTTTTAATCCTTTTATGTTGCATATAAGCAAATGGGAAAACTTATTTAAATTTAAATAATGAGAAAAAGAGTTGTTTTAAAAACAAGATTTTTAATTTGATATGTGGTATATATTATATTATTACAAAGAACTTGTACCTATCAAGGGTATAGATATATAACTGGAGAAAGAGAAATATACGACCAGCCTGGGATTTAAACCTGGGACCATCCGAACTCTAGACAGACAGTCGCTACCAATTGAGCTACCTGGTTGGTAATTATGATCAGCCAAGTCCAGTTCTGCTACAGATAAACACTGAAGTAGATCAAATTAATAGTTTCTCCTGTGTATGAAATAAATCATTTTAATAAACTCTATAATGGTGTCTTATCTCAATGTCAGTTTTGTTGCATTGACATGGGAGCAAAATGTTTAGTGGGGAGGTGTCGGGGGTGTCGGAGGTGTGTATCCCGGTGAGGTAGAAGAGCTGACCATGTGCTGTAGATATGTTAGTGGGGAGGTGTCGTGGTGTCGGGGGTGTGTATCCCGGTGAGGTAGAAGAGCTGACCATGTGCTGTAGATAGGTTAGTGGGGAGGTGTCGGGGGTGTCGGCGGTGTGTATCCCGGTGAGGTAGAAGAGCTGGCCATGTGCTGTAGATATGTTAGTGGGGATGTGTCGGAGGTGTCGGAGGTGTGTATTCTGGTGAGGTAGAAGAGCTGACCATGTGCTGTAAATATGTTAGTGGGGAGGTGTCGGGGGTGTCGGGGGTGTGTATCCTGGTGAGGTAGAAGAGCTGATCGTGTGCTGTAGATATGTTAGGGGGGGATATACAGACTTACTGTTATATACTAGGTGTGTATCCCGGTGAGGTAGAAGAGCGGACCATGTGCTGTAGATAGGTTAGTGGGGAGGTGTCGGGGGTGTCGGAGGGGTGTATCCGGGGAGGTAGAAGAGCTGACCATGTGTTGTAGATATGTTAGTGGGGAGGTGTCGGCGGTGTGTATCCCGGTGAGGTAGAAGAGCGGACCATGTGCTGTAGATATGTTAGTGGGCAGG
This sequence comes from Mizuhopecten yessoensis, assembly GCF_002113885.1. NCBI lineage: Eukaryota > Metazoa > Mollusca > Bivalvia > Pectinida > Pectinidae > Mizuhopecten > Mizuhopecten yessoensis. Next base: position 1,418,263 of record NW_018407426.1, read on the forward strand.
TGTCGGAGTTGTGTATCCCGGTGAGGGAGAAGAGCTGACCATGTGCTGTAGATATGTTAGCGGGGAGGTGTCGGGGGTGTCGGAGGTGTGTATCCGGTGAGGTAGAAGAGCTGACCATGTGCTGAAGATATGTTAGTGGGGAGGGGTCGTGGTGTCGGGGGTGTGTATCCCGGTGAGGTAGCAGAGCTGACCATGTGCCGTAGATATGTTAGTGGGGAGGTGTCGGCGGTGTGTATCCCGGTGAGGTAGAAGAGGTGACCATGTGCTGTAGATATGTTAGTGGGCAGGTGTCGGAGTTGTGTATCCCGGTGAGGGAGAAGAGCTGACCATGTGCTGTAGATATTTTAGTGGGGAGGTGTCGGGGGTGTCGGCGGTGTGTATCCCGGTGAGGTAGAAGAGCTGACCATGTGCTGAAGATATGTTAGTGGGGAGGGGTCGTGGTGTCGGGGGTGTGTATCCCGGTGAGGTAGAAGAGCTTACCATGTGCTGTAGATATGTTAGTGGGCAGGTGTCGGAGTTGTGTATCCCGGTGAGGTAGAAGAGCTTACCATGTGCTGTAGATATGTTAGTGGGCAGGTGTCGGAGTTGTGTATCCCGGTGAGGGAGAAGAGCTGACCATGTGCTGTAGATAGGTTAGTGGGGAGGTGTCGGAGTTGTGTATCCTGGTGAGGTAGAAGAGCTGACCGTGTGCTGTAGATATGTTAGTGGGGAGGGGTCGGGGGGGTCGGAGGTGTGTATCCCGGTGAGGTAGAAGAGGTGACCATGTGCTGTAGATATGTTAGTGGGCAGGTGTCGGAGTTGTGTATCCCGGTGAGGTAGAAGAGCTGGCCATGTGCTGTAGATATGTTAGTGGGGAGAGGGCGGAGGTGTGTATCCCGGTGAGGTCGAAGAGCTGACCATGTGCTGTAGATAGGTTAGTGGGGAGGTGTCGGGGGTGTCGGGGGCGTGTATCCTGGTGAGGTAGAAGAGCTGATCATGTGCTGTAGATATGTTAGTGGGGATGTGTCGGAGGTGTCGGAGGTGTGTATTCTGGTGAGGTAGAAGAGCTGACCATGTGCTGAAGATATGTTAGTGGGGAGGTGTCGTGGTGTCGGGGGGGTGTATCCCGGTGAGGTAGAAGAGCTGACCATGTGGTGTAGATATGTTAGTGGGGAGGTGTCGTGGTGTCGGGGGGGTGTATCCCGGTGAGGTAGAAGAGCTGGCCATGTGCTGTAGATATGTTAGTGGGGAGGGGTCGGGGGTGTCGGAGGTGTGTATCCTGGTGAGGTAGAAGAGCTGATCATGTGCTGTAGATATGTTAGGGGGGGATATACAGACTTACTGTTATATACTAGAGTTGTAAACTGTTATTTACTACAGAGTTGTAAACTGTTGAGATAAGTAACAAGTTTATTAAATGGCGACCTCAAATAGTCAATAACACGTCCAATATTTGTCCTATCTATCATACATCATATCATTTGTTTGTCAAGTTTTGCATTTTCTTATCAGGGACGTCTTGACATACAATGGATGTACAGTTAACACTTGTCCAGGTGTGCTTGATATAGGGGATTTACCTGAAAGTGTGGTTTTGGAGTTCTAGAAAATCATATAAATAAATTTGTATCAACTGATGATAACATATCATTAATGATGTCAAGCACAAATCTCTTTTTTTTTGGGTCTTTAAATCAGCAAGAATAAGGTGCTAGCGGAAATTCTCTTTCCCGTTGCAAATGGTGTCAATGGCCATCAATGTGGTGACAGGGAGTAAAAACCTGTAAGGTTAGCTGTGTTCTGTTGACCGTTCCCTTGGTGTAATGTTAACAGTGTTCTGTTAGCTGTTCCCTTGGTATGAGGTTAGCTGTGTTCTGTTGACCGTTCCCTTGGTGTAAGGTTAGCTGTGTTCTGTTGGCTGTTCCCTTGGTGTGAGGTTAGCTGTGTTCTGTTGGCTGTTCCCTTGGTGTGAGGTTAGCCGTGTTCTGTTGGCTGTTCCCTTGGTGTAAGGTTAGCTGTGTTCTGTTGGCTGTTCCCTTGGTGTGAGGTTAGCTGTGTTCTGTTGTCTGTTCCCTTGGTGTGAGGTTAGCTGTGTTCTGTTGGCTGTTTCCTTGGTGTGAAGTTAGCAGTGTTCTGTTAGCTGTTACCTTGGTGTGAGGTAAGCTGTGTTCTGTTAGTTGTTCCCTTGTAAGGTTAGCTGTGTTCTGTTGACTGTTCCCTTGGTGTGAGGTTAGCAGTGTTCTGTTAGTTGTTCCCTTGGTGTGAGGTAAGCTGTGTTCTGTTAGTTGTTCCCTTGTTGTAAGGTTAGCTGTGTTCTGTTGACTGTTTCCTTGGTGTGAGGTTAGCTGTGTTCTATTGACTGTTTCCTTGGTGTGAGGTAAACTGTGTTCTGTTAGTTGTTCCCTTGTTGTAAGGTTAGCTGTGTTCTGTTGACTGTTTCCTTGGTGTGAGGTTAGCAGTGTTCTATTAGGTTGTTTCCTTGGTGTAAGGTAGCTATGTTCTGTTGGCCATTCTCCCTTGGTGTGAGGTTAGCTGTGTTCTGTTGGCCATTCTCCCTTGGTGTGAGGTTAGCTGTGTTCTGTTGGCCATTCCCTTTTTCCCTTGGTGTGAGATCCACTGCATTCCTTCATAGATTATATATACAGGTGGGGTTGACTGTTCCCTCATTGTGAGGTCAGCTGTATTCAGCCATAGATAGTGTTGTCCAGGTCAGATCTACTAGAACTGATACAAGGTATTGATTTATACGTATCAATGCAAAAGGTAACAGCACAGGTAACAATGGGTTCTAGATAATGACCTAGGTATGGGGATAATTGGGATGGTTAATTGGTGAAACCTGATAACTTCATGCGAAGGTGAGCGTAGAAATTTATCTTCTATGGGAGTAGGGGTGTAGGCAAATATCTACTAAAGGAGGTAATCATGTCTAAATGTCTTCTGTGTAAGATTGACGTGGTTATTATATTTCCTCTATCAGAGGTTGAACATGGAGGACAAATCCTTAACAGGAAGGTTATTGTAGTCAATTAACATCTATGGGAGGATAGCATTGTCAAATATCATGTATATATGTAGGTTGATTCATGAACAGAAATTTACGATGGGTAAGGTTTACGCTGTCACCCTAAAATATATTGATACAAACTCCATGTATATATATGTAAACACTCCCATAGAGTGTCTTGTGACAAAGCTTGCTTAAAGCCTGTCAATCACAAATTGTTTAAAACTATAGAAATCAATAGTTGCTCGTTATTGCCAAGTCAGTTAATGTAATGTCTTTCTTCAACAGCTCATAAATATTTCACGATTTTCATGTATGTGTTATATGTACTGTTATTGCTCACATAAAAGAACCACAAGATTTTATGACTTAGAAATTGTTTTAAATTATGTATAATTATTCAGTGTAAGAAAAGGACGGTGGGACACAACAGAAACAGATCAACGATTGTTGCAAACTACAATAGAATATGCAGACCCCAGAACTTGAGACTTGATTTATTTATCTTATGGGTAGAGCAATTTTTGTTTGCTTATAACTAATAAAGTTGACTGCATGTTAAGAAATTCGGTTTTTACTTGCAAAGAAAAAACTTACATGATGCCAAAAATAATAACTTATTTTTCAAAATATTAAAGTTATTGGGCTTAGTTATGCTGACACAAGTGATTTGTGTAAAAGTTAAGGCTATATGCTACCATACAAATTTGAGCTGTGATCCATGTAATTTGTGTTCGAGAGTTAAGGTTGTATGCTACTAGCCTGCACATTAAACTGTGATTTTTGTTAGGTTAAGGTTATATGCTTCCTTACGCATTATAATTGTGTTCGAGTTACAGTGGCTTTTTTGCTCAGTTTTACTGCCGAATACATGCTGTTTCCCCTAGCTGAAAAGGGCCTAAAATGACCAAAAACTGAGGAATATATTCCCAAATTCAATGTTTTTGGGGTTTTTTCCCCAATTCATAAAGGAACAGGCTGTTGTAAAACTTAGGTAACAAAAACACTGAGTTAAGGTTAAATGCTACCTTACACATTATACCTTTGATTTCAAGAAGATTATTTGGTATCTTACAAATTTTTACCTGTGAAACAATCATAACAGGTATTTCACATTTTTCATAGCGTTATTTGGATTTGCTATGGTATAGCTTGTTGCTATCATATCTCAATCTGATTTGATCCGAAGTCAAGAGATCAAAATCATATTTCTTTTTTAGTATGATTATATTGATCACGGCACTACCTTATCACCCAGCAACTGTACATAGCTAGATTACTGGCGATAGGTACCTTCTCTGCGCTGACGTCTAACATCAGTATATAAACATCTCACTGGTACAATTTGCTTACTATTCATTTGTTTACTATACTATTCATTTGTTTACTAATTCAAATGAAAAAATACCCGCTAATCTTAAAAACATCTATTGTGTTAATAAATGTAGAATCTGTGTGTTTATTACAGGATCCCTATACCATAGCTGTCAACCCTCCCTTATTTTGACCAAAATTTAACAATCTCCGTCAAAACTCACTCATTCAACTGAATCAAGTCCAAACTCGCACAAACTCAGAATCTACATCCTGTTGTGTGTGTAATGATCATAACAGGTGTGTCTGAATCAAATGATCTCCTAGTTACTGCAGGGTGTGTGTAATGATCATAACAGGTGTGTCTGAATCAAATGAATGCTTTTTGGAGTTATTTTGATACATAGAAAAGGAGATATGAGTAGAGCAAAGCAATTTCAGTAGCGTATCATGCACTTTCTCCGTCATCAGAAATGTGGAATGAGGGAGATCTTCCTGCTATGAGATTTCAGAGGTTGACACCTATGCCATACCACTGTCAAAAACTGTAATTTTTCAGTACGAATATTGATGAATCATTTCTGAAAATAAAATCATACTTTGCAGAAATCTAATGAAAATATGGTTATTAAACAAGAAAAAGATTAACAGTATATTTTGAGTCAAAAATTGATGGGGTCAGACCAGTGGTTAAAATCTTGTCCTCCGAACATTATATTGTCATATATATCTTTAATAAATTGAGCTATCTCTAGTTAAGTATACGTACCCTGATCAATTTGCTGTCACACGCTTTTGTTATATCCAAAACAAAATTAAGGGGAGCTTACTCCATGCAGGAAAGACTACAGTGGAATTCTCTTGTGTTTTGCATGCAGTGGGACAGGGTATCCTTAACTCATTCACTCTTGAAGACACATTTGAACTCTTCCGATTTAAAGATTGGAAAAGTTCATTATGAAATTTCAGGGGGGAATAGGTTAAGGCTGTAAAATACTTTATGGTCTATGTAGACTTACCGTGGGTAAGTCTTTTATACACATTAGTCGCTGGTGCGCGAGGAGTATGACAGCGTAATGCACACCCTCAATATCGTACTCCATTTAGACTGGTATAAGCTGATATTACCATTGATAATTCATGATCTAACTGAGTGAATATTAATAATTGTTACTTTATGTGTTCATGGTTGGTTATTTAGAACAATATCCTGAATGATTATACTAGAAAAGAGCAGTATTAGGTTGTCTGCCTGATTGGATTGTGAGGAAACAGTACCGAAGTAGTACAATGAACACCATATACACGAGTGAACACATACATGGAACTCAAAGGATTAGTGCTGATACAGTATTTCAGTTCAAATTTCATAAATTTATAATTTCCATATATATATACATTATATGAACAAGCAGGTTTGCAGTAAAATAGATACAGCCCTATAGAGTATATTATGCTTATGGGAAACTTTTTCTTGTAAAATAATGACACACAGGAACAAAATAGCAGGGTAATTAAGCCAACATGGTCTGGAAGTGTCACCAATATTTCTACTTAACATATTTCAAAGTTATACCCAAGTAGATTTATCAATTGCTTTCTACCTGTAACATAGAAATGTTCAAATTTTATGAAAATACTTAAGTTAATTTGGTTAATTAGTGAGAATACTTCAAAAATGTAAACAGCACAAATCTTCTTGATATACAAATAAGAAAAATTGACCCGGGCCTAAAGCAATGAGAGGCGATACTAGGGGTGCTCATTTTGCACCTATAAGACTAACCAGCTGGGTGGGCACTTGATTCAAATGGAATAAATATCACACCAAAGAGCTACCCAAGTGGAGCAGACTCATCATGACCAAATGTTACCTTTTCCAGTCACCATGTTTAAAAAAGTGTTTCTATTAAAAAAGACTTTATAATTGATAAAAATTTCCACAATAATATTAATTAACCGTGCTGGTTGAATTCAGATTTAAAGGACAAACTGAAGATATCTTAGGACTGAAAGAGAAATATCTCTTCTCTCTCTCCCTCTCTCTCTCTCTGGCTCTCTCTCTGACTCTCTCTCTCTCTCTCTCTCTCTCTCTGGCTCTCTGGCTCTCTCTCTTTCTCTCTCTCTCTCTGGAATTTACATGCAGACAGAGGACATTGTTTGAGCGTTGCATCATTACTGTATATAGCATTAAAGGTACTGTATGAAATTTTCTGAACATTCATTAAATAATCAGAGTCCATGAGACAAGTGGAGAATGTATGAGTATTGTGTAAATGACAGGGTCAGACATAGCTTATAACAGTTGAAATTTATTCAAAATTGAGCCCTCCCCCTGTTGACCTATAGTTTATAGTACAGATTACATTGAAATACAATTTTTATCTGCACAATTGTATTTACATTCGATTTGTTCACCGTATCATTTGACCATATGGGAGAAAAGATCTTGTCTGAATCCTCAGAAATCTGTTTTCATTTTTCTGAGACCGTATAAAAGAAGAAATGTAACGAGTATTTGAAGTATAATTAGCCAACACTGGTACATCAATGTCAGCCACATTTTCTATTAAATTGAATTATAAGAAATGAAATACGATATACTACTCAATTTCATCATTTCAATTGGTCTTTCATGTTCAATGAGGTCAAGAGAGACGTATATTGTGTGTGATGACCTCTGTTGACCTTTGATAAATCCCAGATATTTGACACTGTGAGACATATTGTTTGGTTAATAAAAAAAACATTCTTATTAAACAATCAGACCTTCCCACAAGTTTTCACTATCATAGAAGTGATTGTCAAACATTGGAATAGTTTGCAGATTAACTTTGATGTGTTTTTAAATCAGACCAGTTTAAAATTGATTAAAACTGTATCACATTCTTAATCTTTACAATGAAATTGGTTTAGTTGTAACTTTATGTACAATGTTTACTGATGACAGGGTGTGTATTTGTAGAAACACACTGTAACAGTAAATAGTATAAGAGACTCAACTGTGTACAATAGGATGGACTATCCCATGTGGGAAGTGGACAAAGTATAGCTCCCTGGACAAGGACAATCTTGAACTGAAAATATATACCCCATGGGTGTAGACTGGCCCCCAACTGATTAGGGGAGCAAAGTGAAACTGGGGGTTCAGGACTCCTAGAAACCCTGTATATCCTGAAAATATCCGTCAGAAGTTGGTGGTGGTAGGGGAGTGGTCAGAAACTGCCCTCCTTGCCGCCCCACAGTCTACAGCCAAGTACCATAAACTCATTGTAACCTCCACCTGTTATACAGGGTCAGCTCCTCCTAGTAAGTCTCAATTATAATCAGACGAGGGATTCTGAAGTTGGCAGAAGTTGGTCTGTTTATTTCCATTTCAATTATTAGAAATTATTGAACTCATTCAATATATTTCATATACATTTAAGCAATTTTGAAAAATATGCAGGCTCCATTTTTCGCAGGGTTATAGATGTCTGTAGTACAGGACTACAACATAGACATACAAAAAAATATCTACAAATTAGCTGTGATAACAATACCACCTGAACGTTGTTCTTTGATCAGATGAAGTGATCGAAAACACTGCCAGAACAGTTTTGAGTGTAATTAACCTTATTTAGCCCAAATTACTATAGCTATTGATGTAGTAAGCACTACAGTTGATCACAGTGTGCTCAACATTACTGTGAGAAAGAAAAGTGTCACAGTGATTAACAAGGTGAGGACTATAGGTCACCCGCCATCTTATTGGACCAGGTACTTCCTGTATACAGATGGTCAGATACAGATGGTCAGATAGTCCTAACACTTGTGTCTGACACCTGTGGCAGGTATCCAGGACAGGTACGCCGTACCTTACAGATCTTTGTACCCGAGAACTTACAGTACATCATACACACACAGGTGACGACAGGATGATCGGCACACTGCCAGGTCTGTGAAGTTGAGGACAAAGTGCTTAAGATTGACTATCATTATATAATAATAGCAGTTGTATTTGTAGGCTGTTTTCAAAACTATTTTAGATGTGTCAATAAGACTACTTGTTTTAGGACTTAATGAACATACGTGGATGAAAAAAAATAAAGAAAAAATATACCTGTAAATTTTCAAGATATTTTTTTGAGAGAGAAAATTCTATTTGAATATTAATTCCTTATCTATTGCAACAGCCAGGCCCATATATAGCTATTGCCAATTAAGATCTAACTTCCTTATATGGTGTCGACAGTAATTATGTAAGCTTGTAATATACCTTTATCTATGTTATCCTTTCAAAAATATCTTGTACTTAATGTACTTTTATCTAACTACCATCACTATATTGAATATTTAATGTGAAGAATTTATCGTAATGTTAAAACCCTGTCCTTGGACAAAATAGCTGGCTTCCAAAATGTAATGGGATCAATTAATGCTGTACCAAATCTTGGCACTAGTGCAAAAAGAAAAATCTGACATACAAGTAACTTCATATAGTATTAATAACATCTGTCATTATGTTATCATACATTACTTGGAAGTACTAAAATCCAAATGTACCCGGAGGAATAAGGGCCTCACTAAAGAATCTTACAGAGACTCGACTGACCGCTTATATGCTTATGGACTGTTTTGATCTGTACAAAGTTAAAACATCCTACAGGGAGCATGCAGAGCAGTGTACAAACCTCTTAGTATTACCCCAGATATGGGACCTTTGTACAGGGTGATAGAAACATTCCTCCGTTCGCACCCGTGTTCATGTTTTGTAAAACATTTGACCTAGCTGTCCAGACTTGTATAAGTCTCAGATCGGCCACAGCACAAGAGAACTATGTCAGTCGAGACACATGTAATCTCATTGCTTAATTTTCATGTTTTGTATTAACGGGGGTTGTTTTGGGTGTTCAATCTTAGCAATTGTGTCTCCTGATGGTGGAAACACCTGTAAGAAATACTTATAAACCTGGAGTGTCACATAACAAGATAAGGAACCAGAAAGAAAGAAAAAACATTTTTTGATGTCATCGAAACACAGTATCTATTGTAAGAAATTTTGGAGAAAGGATATTTTAGGAACTTTCATTTTATATCTTACTATAAAAGTTTAAATATTTGAATTCAGCAACATATGTTCTCCAAAATAGAAGGTTCACTAAAGTATCTCACTAAGAGGCACAGTAGTCTTGTGGTAGGACGCCGGGGTCATGACCGAAGGGTTGCGGGTTCGAGTCACTCCACGGCACTGTGTTGTATCTTTGAGCAAGATACTTTACTCCGCTTATTCCAGTCTACTCAGCTGTAAATGGGTACGTGGTTAGGCAGTGCTAGAACTGTTGAATGCTAGCTGTGAGCACCGAAATGGCAGCACCGGCTGTATGCTAACCAGGGAGTTGAGAAAGATATTGGCTGGTTGCAAAGGCCCTATAATGACGAATAATAATTTGTGAACTGCTTTGAGACTACCTATGATCTAGGTTGTGATAAAGCGGTATATAAGAACCTCAAATTATTATTATTATTATTAAGATACAATGTCACCCTGTGTGTTTGTAAGGAAAATTAACATATGATGTTCTGTAAGTCAAAGTGTATGAGAAAATTAAAAATCAACAGTTAATGGTTTTGACTTGTTTTCTGTAACCTGGTCATTTCCTTTGTAAACTGAAAGATTATTACACAAAATATTTTTTGAATAAAGAGTTAAGTACATACAGGGGTTGTGCTCCTTACAGAGGCTCCTGATCGGCTGCTATAGTTACTGCCTCTATCATCCAATCCCAGTGCCTCTAACAGCTGTGCTTGGTTCTCCTCCGTAACTGTTCCTGATGATGATTGGTCAGAACCTCTTCCACTGTCCTGCAAACTTTCATCGTCCAAACTACCGAAATATTTTGATCGGAAATCCATGTTCTTTCACAGTTCTTAGTTCATATATACATAATCCTCACTGATACCTGCTTTTTGATAAATCTTGAGTTTGAAGACAGATAGTATTTGAGAAAGTCTTTGGAAAACCACCAAAACTTGTGTAATACTGCTTCAATTAAACTATCTAAATAAATGCAATACACAGAAAAATACAGAATTCTGCACTAAAATACAAGTTCATTCCTGTCCATGTTTACATGCATTGTCACCAGAAAACCAACACAAACAAATATCTGGTTTTAAAACCTACAAAAGATTGAGATTTTATTTAATGCCTCAATTGTTTTTAAAATTATTGCAACTTGATCAAAAAGAAAATGATATCCAATGAATTTAAAGAGACAGAGAGGTATGATTTTAATTTATTTCAAAATGAAAATATTTTCTTTAAGTTTAAACAATATGTTGCTACAGCTACATTTATCTTGATCAGGAAACCAAACATTAAATCCTCTGGCCTTTTTTAATGTCACCGAGGTATTGAGGGGAAACAAAGACTACTCTAATCATCATCAGATAGACAATGTCAGTCATTTTCTAGCTGGTCATGGACGTGAATGACGGACAGAGGGACATTTAAACGGACACAATACAGTATAGCATTATAGGTACCTAAACAGTTGTGCGGGTAACATTCCTCCCCAATTATTTATGAAGTACACTGATACATAAGTCTTCCTCAGGCCTATCATACTCCTGTAATGATATACTACTATACAGATATATACTGCACTCTAAGCTTTTATCATTGTTCTGTATTTGCTAGAGAACAGTGTCGTTATAATTGGTCGTCTTTGTTTTTACTAGATTCATAGCAACAAAAGCATGACAGATTGAATTGAGACTTGAAATGTTTTGTAACAACTGTGGAACAGACCATTTTTAGCCTTAATTTATTTTCTCCAATTTTTACCTTATGGTAATTAAATAAGAGTGAAAATTCAACAAAGGGTTGAACATCTTAAAGACATGGTAAGATCCTTTCAACAAGTGAAGTTTTCTTCTGGGGACGGACAAATTCATTTAAAAAGTCCAAACAGCCAAAAGTCCAACTGGAGAAAAATAAGACAGTTTATTTTTATCTGACATACAACAGTAATTTCTATATTATCTCATGTTAATTCTAAAATGACATACAGAAATGATGATAGATGAAAAAACTGTAAAGGTCTTATCGATATAACAGATATGATTTACTGAACAAATATATCACCTTATATTATAGAAATAGTTATGAAATACCAAAACTTCAATTGTCTTCCTTTTCATAGTCGATATCCAGTCGAGTTGAAAACTGGTTCTATGAATAATTGATTGCAAGGAATTTTGTATAGAGATATATATGTGAAAGGTGCGGTAGGACAGACTGGTATGCGACATAATATATTTCATGAATACCCAAGAGCGGAGAGCTAGCTCATGATATACAATAAACATTTCAGGTTCACATCAGCAGTAAGTATCATAGTATTCCTGGAAAACAGTATTCACTTCTGGAATTTACAGTAATAATCCTTCTAGGTTATTTAAGACATGATCATTCTCATTTTCAACTTGTTCTTAGCAACTCTGTAGTATTAAACCGATCCCTAATTACAACAGGCCATTTCATTGTTTGCTTTTCTTTATTGTAGAGAGACAAAATTTGCTTTCCCTTAGTGTCGAGAAACATTCAACAGCTATTGTTTTCATGCTTTTGTCTTATCAGGTAACAATTTAAATTTACCTGAGACTTTAATTGAACTTCATTGCAAATTTGCATTTGATGTTACAAGTACAGGTAAATGGAAAGTCCCTATCCTACACCCTTGGGCATGAAAGAGTATTTTTCTCTCATTCCAACCACCAGAATAAGCTCAGAAACCATGAAAATGTGTTTGGACTCGCCACCATTTTGAAAATATCAATTTTCCCCTGAGCTTTATAGACAAAAACGAATCAGCCAGCCATATGAAGCATATCCCATATTTGCAAACAATGTGTGCACAGAAAAATGAATCACATCTTTCTAACATGTACGGTATATATATAGTAAAAGGTTTTAATTTCATCACGTCGCCTTTTTCGCATTGGGGCATCCGAGAGTTCCAAATTTGTGACGTCACATCATTGTTGAGCCATTTTGACGTCACGTCACGTGAAATGGGATGTAAGATAGAAATTTCCTACACCCCTTTCTTACCCAGGAGAGTTCTATCTTACACACAGGGAAATGAGAGAAATATATATATTATGTATCATAATACATATATATGGACAGTGGGGTGGGGATCTGTGCCAGCCCTTCTGATTGCCCACACAAGGGAAACACATCATAGATTTTTGAAGGATAGAAGTGTTAGATAAAAAAATCTGCCTTACTGGCAAGCTATAGCTTTACCAGCCATGTGGTGCAACCCCAGACTAGGACTTGCTTGTTTAAAGATATTAGCAACATGGGGAAATACTGCCTTACTTGGAAGCTGGACCTCCCTAGTCCATAGTTACACCATCTATATATCAATAGAGGTGTTGTGTTTTAGATTCAGTCAGTACTGGCTGCTACCGACGTGATTTACAAGACCATCTATGTCTTATAAAGTTCATAAAAATCTGAAGTATGGAGAGAAATATATATGTACAGTCTTGTGCAATAGACATAAATCATGTTCCTGCTTGATGGTTTCACTTCCTGTTTTTAAGCTTATGTTGTTGATCAACTCCGCTGTGCCTGTCACCAGTATAAGTAGATTGTCAGGCCTTTTACTGATAGATTTATCTGAGTCTGTTATCCATAAACAGACAGGAATATTCTGTGTGGAGAATCAGAGTGTTGTTAAAAAAATCCTTACGCAGTATGCTTGGTATCAGTCATATATTTATATTATTTAACATATTGTCTTTTATACAGGAGAGAAAATTTTACTGCATCAGATTGTCGATTCAGCAAATTTCCTCTGCGTCAGAATGTCTACCGCACTCAACAAATTTCCTCTGCGTCAGAATGTCTACTGCACTCAGCGAATTTCCACTTTGAATTCTTAATGTTTTTGATATAATGATACACTGATTGCATTCTTCCTTACAAAAAATAATTAGAGATTTTTTGCACGTCACATGATGCTATGGCAACCAGTCAATTTACACAAAAGGATGTGTAACATACTTGCTTGCCGTTTTGTACCATTTCTTCTGCTGTTCATGTTTTTGAAATATTTTAAAACTTTGCGTTTCTCCTCCAATGAACAAAATCAATGACCTGGTTCTGTTAAACAGAATCGTGTTGATTTGATCTGACATAAGAAATGCTAGCCTGGGGAGACAAGCCGGGAATTTCGCACCAGCAATATCACATATTGTTAATTAACATTGATTTCTTGATTCCTTAACAGAAATTATTTCACCAAAATCCTTGAAACTTAACACAGATGTTCATTTCCTGGTGTTTGTCACAAAGCTCTATCAAATCAGTGAGTTTTGGGTTTGGGTGGTTTGGTTTGTTTGTGCTTTTATGACAAGTATTAACAGGACTCGAACCCGCGACCCAGTAGTGGAGGGTTTAGTGATCAAAGATGTCAGACAGACACCTTAACCACTTGGCCACCGCACCCATCCCCATCCCAGTGATATTTTGGACAGACAGCTGAGTCCTGGAATTTTTGAATCCAGTAATGTTTCTTTGCTTTGGGATTCATCAACACTTTGAAGATGCGTGATGTTCCGAAAAAATATTCCCCCAAAAATCACTACGGATTACTGTTAAATGTCAAGGTTCAACAGTCAAATTGTAAAGCTTATCCAAACCATGCTTTCAAAATGGCTAAACTCTTCACAGGCAAATTCATTATGACTATCATGACCAGACAGTGTGTTGTGTAGCGCTGTAAAGGTCAAATAATCGTTAAGTTTGTCAATACCATATCTTTCCAGTTGCTGATTTTTTCCTTAGGAAACTACTGGTACACAGATATTTTAACCATGATCAGAAATGTGTTATGTCACCACCTGAGGGTCAAGGTCATGATAAGGGGTCAAATGTCAAATCATAAATGTAATATTTGCAGATCATAACTTTGATTGCTGTCATGCTTTATTATGAAGCTTTAAAGAAATGTGTACCCCTATGACAGAAACTTGAAGAGGAAGTGATATATCGCAAATGTATCAAAAAGTTATCGGAAAATTATGTATCATGATTTATGGAGATTTTTGATTCATTCATTTTGAAATTTTCAGGAAACTACATTCTACTTAAAAGAAACCATATAAGAAACTTAACAGAGAAAAAAATACCATAATTAACATAACTTTGGGGGGAAAATATGCTCAACAATTTAAGTAACTTTTACACATATACCAAAATCAAAGGATTTTTTAAAGGGAAATACTGTATCAAATTTAAGGTAAATTTTGGCCACAAGTGTTTCGATTATTTTGAGAAAATCTGTGATGTATAAACTCCCTATAAAGTTACTGTAATTGTGGTACATAACTTCCATAGAACGTTACTTTCAGTGTGGTACATTTACATACTTTCTCTGTGAAGAAACTTAAATGTGGTACGTAATTTCTGTTGGTCAGTAGGTTGCTTAAAATTTAATTCAAAACATTGGTGGCCATAGTGGACAGCCATACCATTAGAGAGTGATTGTGATGTTTTTCAATACTTGAATCTCTTATTTAACTGTCACAGAACTGACTGAATGTACACACGAGCAATCTGCTTCAAACTATTTCACATAAGTAATATTGGGTGCTCACAAATCTCTCAAGAACAGACCTGTTGATTGGAATTTGAAATTGATCCTCGTTGAATTGACAGAGTAACTTCTTTCACTATTGTGTATATTCAAACAGAGACTTATGTAATGTTCATTTCCGTCTTTGTCATTCAGCCCATAGTTTGATTTAAACAACCACACACATGGTAGGTTTTCTTTACTCAACATCAAACAGGGCTAAAACTAGACGGTGTATTGCTGCCTCAGCAGTTTCTCTTGATTACATATATTATATACCTAAGGAAATGTTGGTTTTTCAGCGTTTACCACCAACAGCTCATAATAAACATGTCTCAAGACCCTGTCTCACCTCTCACCAACTTACAATCCACCATTCTCTAGACCCTTCCCTAATCCATCCATACCACGCCACAAGTGTCTAGATCCCCTCTCTACTCCAAATAGCTCGAAATCCACAGATCACAGGCCTTCCACATCCATCTCTATAACTGTATGTATCTAACCCCACCTCAGGACCCCCTCTGTCTATATCTATCCCAACCTCAGAACCCCTTCCTCCTCTGTCTGTATCTAACCCCACCTCAGGACCCCCTTCTGTCTGTATCTAACCCCACCTCAGGACCCCCCTCTGTCTGTATCTATCACAACATCAGAACCCCCTCCTCCTCTGTCTGTATCTAACCCCACTTCAGGACCCCCTTTCACCTCTGTCTGTATCTAACCCAACCTCAGGACCCCCTCTGTCACCATATAACCCCACCCCAGAACCCCCTCCCCTCTGTCTGTATCTAACCCTACCTCAGAACCCCCATCCCACTCTGTCACCATATAACCCCACCTCGGGACCCCCCTCTGCCTGTGTCTATCCCAACCTCAGACCCCCCCCCTCCTGTCTGTATCTAACCCAACCTCAGAACCCCCTCCTCCTCTGTCTGTATCTAACCCTACCTCAGAACCCCCCATCCCACTCTGTCACCATATAACCCCACCTCGGAACCCCCTTCTGCCTGTGTCTATCCCAACCTCAGAACCCCCTCCTCCTCTGTCTGTATCTAACCCTACCTCAGAACCCCCCATCCCACTCTGTCACCATATAACCCCACCTTGGGACCCCCTTCTGCCTGTGTCTATCCCACCTCAGAACCCCTCCTCCTCTGTCTGTATTTGATCCCACCTCAGGACCCCCTCCTCCTCTGTCTGTATCTGATCCCACCTCAGGACCCCCTCCTCCTCTGTCTGTATCTGATCCCACCTCAGAACCCCCCTCCTCCTGTCTGTATCTGATCCCACCTCAGAACCCCCCTCCTCCTCTGTCTGTATCT
>NW_018407426.1:1435078-1587578 GCF_002113885.1 Mizuhopecten yessoensis
TTCCCACTCTTTCTCTTACCCCATCACAATTCCCCAACCTTCACCTACCAACCTTTCCCAAATCATCCATACCAATCCAAAATTGTCAAGATGCCCTATCTTCCCCAACAACTCAAAACCCACAAGTATCCGCCCCCCTTTGCCCACCTCCATCTGTCTCTAACAAACCCTGCTGTCCCTCAGGTTACCCATTACCCCGTCTTTATCCCCAGCACAATCAACAAGTACCCCACCCCCAAATCTAGTCACAATCAACAAGTCCCCCATCCCCAAATCTAGTCACAATCAACAAGTCCCCACCCCCAAATCTAGTCACAATCCACAAGTCCCCCACCCCCAAATCTGGTCACAATCCACAAGTCCCCCACCCCCAAATCTGGTCACAATCAACAAGTCCCCCACCCCCAAATCTAGTCACAATCCACAAGTGTTGTTACCCAATTTACTTCCCCACAAGCTCACAATTGACATGTCCTACGATACAACACAGACTTGTGAAGTGCAACTGTTTGATAAAAAGGTCTTAAAGTCTTAAAACGAAATCTAAGGTATACTTTCGAGTTTCCCCAATGATATGTTCTTGACATTTTATAATGCAACTCGTCTATGTGTACAGCGTAAGAACAGAGCCCGCATTCTTGACAATCGTTTGGTAAAGGTTATAAATGGAATAAGCATTTCATGAAATCCTGGTAACAAAACGGATTTCCGTGTATGTGGGCCTGACAAACAGACGTACCTGCTGATAAGGAAAATATATGCTTACCTGGTGTATATTTATAGGTGTTACAAAAGGATAAATAATAGGTAAAAAGTGTATGTTATTCAGGTGTAGTGTTTCATCAATCAGTGAAAATGGTGTATAAGGTAACCTTTTGACCTTGAATAAAAATGCAATGGTATGACCTTGGGTAAGGTTATAAATCTATGAAAAGAGTTACTGTGTGTACAGTATTTTTAACTGCATTATCACGTATTAAGTAACAATTTTCTTGAATTGTATTTTTTGAAAGCAAATAAAGATATTTGATTCTACCTTGTACGATGATATTTAAAACTTGTTTGAAAGTTTAGCAAAACTGGACTGGATTCAATTTTCAGCAACCAGGTAGCTCAATCTGTTGGAACGTCTATAACGTTCAGAGGTCTAGGTTCGAATCCCAGTCTGGCAATGTATGTACTGTCCTTTCCTGTTACATTCCGCACTCAACTAAACATACCCATGGAACGTGTTGTAAGGTTTCATGTGTGTTTGGGGTCAAAGACTTTGTTGAAGGAGGCCAAAATGTAGCGGAACTTGACTGAGTGATTGCTGGCGACAAGGTAGCTCTTTTGGTTTGAGTGTCTGTGTAGAGTTCAGAGGTCATGAGTTCAAATCCTAATCTTACTGTGCATTTTCCTCTAATGTTACAATGATGCTTTACATGTGACTTACCCTTGTTTTTAAGTACTGTCTATAAGCTTGGCAAGGGTATACCCAAACCTTGGTTGTACATAGTGTTGTCTTGCGGGTTTAAGTCTTGGAAAAGGAAGGAAGGAGGTAGCAGAAATGTACTAGTTGGGTTAATTGCCAATGACCAGGTAGCTTAATTGGTTCGAGTGTCTGTCTCTAGTTGGAGGTCCAAGGTTCAAGTCCCAGTCTGTCTCTAGTTGAAGGTCCCAGGTTTGAGTCCCAGTCTGGCTGATTGAACGGCCCTGCACAGTGGCTGTACATTTTTCCTTTCCTGTTATACAAGGAATTTTGGTGTACACTGTATTTTGTTATGAAGTTATAATTCTGTACTGCAGTTATCAGTACTTGGACAAGTTACCCAGTACTCTGTAAGACAGGTCACAGATTTTTAGATGTGTTTCAATCATAATTTACTGATAAACACTGGCAGCTAGTTATATTATACACACTTCATGTTCAGTAGATTTTACATATAAGATCAGTCTTATTAACCTGTTACCGGTGTGTGAAAATCACATAATCACACCATATAAAGGGAGGTAATGCATACATGTATTAGGTAAAAACTTACTTTAAGCAGAAGGGTAAATTAAATGTTGACATTCATACAGAATGGAGCTCAACTGTAACACACATACATTTCCTGCCCATTTTTTGTGAAAAAAATATCTAGAGTCTACAGTATCTTTTTTTATTTCAACCAGACATAATCAATCCCCGTATATATATGTAGTATATGTTTTAGCCCTACATACAGATGTTTTATGGTTTGTATTTTACAGTTTTCCATTGTCACCCATGACTGTACCATCGGTCAGCAGATCCTCAATCTAAAATATGCCAGTGACCTTGCCCAGGGGTCAGGGCCTTGGCTAGGTACACGACAAAAGTTACTGTACGCCTTGATCCTGATTGGCTGTCCCTGGCTCAAGGAGAGGTCAGGTGATATCCTCCAGATGTTAAACCTGTCTCGATGGAAACAGAAAGTAAGTTGTTTGCAGATTTCAATGGTCAAGGACTATATATAAGAAATTATCCAGAATTGTGTAATACACTCTTATATACTTGTTTTACATTATCTATAGTATTATCTCATTTCCCCGTCAATTGTAGCTTCAGTCATATAAACCATTTTCTATAAATCACTTCATCAGCTCTATTATCGCATTTGGGGATCATGTCTAAAAATATAATCTGTCCCAAGATACAACTCACCATTGTAAGAAGACGTTAAACCATATTTTATCATCAGGCTCATGGTCCTTTTTATACAGTTTCACTTCTAAAGGAAAACCTAGTCAAATTGTTTATACATTGACATATATTACTAGAAATGTTTACATAAAACAGTATGATTTGTTTGACAGGTACAGCAGATCTTACACTGGACCGAGACTGGCCTCAAGGTGGCAGCACTGTTCAACTTCCTGGTGTTTTTACGCAAGGGCGTGTACAGGGCACTGGTGGAGAGGATTCTGGGTATCAGGGCAATGTTCCCTAACCAGCAAGGTGTCAGACAGGTATTACATTATCCATGTAAATGTAAGTTCCTTGTCTACCATTATAAGATGGTCTGTTCAAATACACTTTAATCCATAGTTATCTGTTTTTAAACAATTCTTGTTTAATATGACTGTTTCTCAAGTAGTTATGGGTGCCTGTAGGTTCTCCTTGGTCCTTAGGTCTGCCAAACTGGATACTCCGGGGTTACGCTCCCTTATGCTATCTGCAGAGAAGTGGAAGTGAGCGTAACCCCTGGAGTTTCGAGGATTTAAGTCTGCATTACCTATTTTGAGATATACAAATGTCATTAGAACAAGATAGCTGCTAGTTAGCCATCTTGGACCCTAACAGTTAGTTTGTCACTGCTTAGAAAGAAATGGAGGAATATTTCTCAATTTAGATAAGTAGATTTCTCGGTCCTTAATTTCACACGTTTAATTTAGACTGCTAGGCTTCTGGTGATGCTAGAACTTAAATGTGTGAAACTTATAACCTGCAGCTTTAAACCAGTTAGTTCTGAATTCATGGTTTCCTTGTAAGCAGTATATCTACCTATTACATGTAGTATTACTTATTAAGCAAGTCTGTAAATGTGTATTTCATGGGCATTCATACTAAATATCTACTTCAGGAGTGCTTATGAATACAATATATATTGATTTGCCTCATCATTTACTGGACTGTTTTAGAGTTCACTGTCACATGATTTCATAATACTGTAATACCATTGGTTGTTTCAGGTCAGCTTCGAATTTATGACCAGAGAGTTACTTTGGCATGGATTCTCGGTGAGTATATTTACGAGTATTGTAAGAACGCTTTATTAGATCGACTGGTATTATGTGAGGGGGCTACAGTTTTGCACTCATCCCTCAGTCAGTCTGTTAGTGCATCACTACACGTACAGGTCATATCTCATACTCTCTATCACATACCCCTTGCAAATTTTGTATCCAAGTAGCAGTTAAAATGGCAGTGTCACACACTGATATTTGTCCTCTTGTCACAGAGTTATGGCCCTTTGTTCACCCTGCATGACATTGTCCGGGGAATATACCCATTGGGATAACAGAGGCCCTAAGTGATAGAAAAATATGTTTTTATATATGAAAGCTTTTTATGTCATTTAAAGGATGAAAGTATTTGTCTTTTATATGATATTTTACGGAAGAATTACTTTGTTTCCTTGTAATGCTTTACCTACCTAAAAACCTGCAGATTTATGGAAAGTGCACTCAGTTAATATTTAGATAGGTGAAGAATAACCATAAATAAAATCTTTTATATATTTCTGAAGGATACGAATACATTATATCAGGATTATTTTTTTTCCAGGAATTTCTATTCTTTGTACTACCATTGATCAATTTCCAACGCCTGAAAAACTTTGTGATGAGACAAGTGTTACCTGTAAGTAAGACAGACGCTACAGACCGAACAAGTCGTAAGCTAGAGCAGTGTGCCGTGTGTGGAGATAAGCCGACAAACCCGCGGGAGATTGGATGTCCTCATGTGTTCTGCTACTTCTGTATAGAGGTAAGCTCTCCTCTCATCTGGGGGTACCACCTAAAAATTATAAATGATATATTGTCCAATTGTGATACATCTATCTATGAAGTTCTGGCCACAACAAGCATTATAATTATTTGACGTCTTGCTGCATGTGACCTTGACTTAGGGATTAAATACCTTGAAGCTGTAGGTGACACTTTGTTCAATAATAATACGTGTGTGTATCCATCTTTGACGTGCCATAGATAAAATATTGAGCCTCTCAGAAATTATGACCAGGACTAGTTTTTGGAAGTACTGACAGACGTAGTGTAATCCTATAGTTTGCCTGGTAAAGGCTAATAAATAACCTGTCTGATTGTCACTACAATAATCATTTCCTATACTTATGAAGTTTTGTGTCAGCTTAACCTCTTCTGAAGTTATGGCCCAGAGAAGCATTATAATACTTTGACTTAGGATTAAAGACCTGACATTGAAGGCAACACTTTGTGCAGTAATGGTAATACATCTTCATCAATCTTTGAAGTGATTTAAAAACCAATATTGATCCTACTGAAAGTATGGCCTGGTCAAGTATTTTGGACCAACTGACAAACATGTTGTGTCTCCTATAGTTTCCCTGGTAGGTGGGTAATAAATTACCAGACTGATCATCACTTTAGTAACGATTACCTGTTTGTTCCAGGGTAACTACAAAGCTGACCCAGGGTATTCCTGTCCACTGTGTGGAGCAAGTGTTGTAGATGCAAATAACATTAAACCCGCCAGAATGGTGATCCCTACGAGGTAGTGAAGGAAACCCACTCCCTCTGGACATAGCTTTATCACAGAATCTTCTTCAACCCAACACAGCCTACATCACAGAATCTTCTTCAACCCAACACAGCCTACATCACAGAATCTTCTACAGCCAAACACTACCTATATTTATCTATAGGGACTTGAGGAAAAGCAGCACCTCGCATCAATCACCAGACTTTCTCTCACATTTCAAATTGATTTTTTTTACTTTAAACAGTATTGAAGAAAGCTGATTCTGGACTTTTTGAAGAAGAGACAAAAGATCATACTAGAGTTCAAGAAGATTTTATGGATTAAGAACATCAAGTACATGGACCATTCGACAATACAGCCAGTAAAGAAACCACTAAGAGAGTACGCCTATGCATATCCTATTGGGCCAGTAGGTTGTTGTTGTTGGGCATCTGAGAAAAAAGTTTTAAAATCATCTTACATCTTCTTATGAAATATGAACACCTTCACCTAGGGTAATATTTGTTCTGTAGCTAAATGAGAGGGTGTAAAGTGTATTTAAATAATTAAAACAAATTCGAGGTCGTAGAGGTCAAATGTTTGAATTAATTTTCTAATGCTTTGTGATTGTGACACACAGGTATGTAGCTTGCTGGGGTAATTGGCTATATAAAAAAATTCAAATAAATTACCTTAATGTGTATTCAAGATTGCTGAGGTCGAATGTGTTCAGAATTATTTTGCCGTTATTTTGCCTAAATCATTTCATCACTGTCCATTGATAGGCCCTCTGGGCCTCTTGTTATATTATATTTGTGTGAAGTAAAATACAATAAGCAGAAGTTGAAATGATATGTTCAGAAAGTCACCACTGTCCTAGTAGGTTTCCTCTGGGTACTCTGGTTTTCTCCCATATTGAAACCCCTGAATGCTGCCATCAGGGCCAACAAGAATGATTAATATAAGTTGATAGAACTTGTTTCATTATTATTGTAAAACAAATTAACTTTAATTTACAGAAACTGTGTATAACATGAAACGGACGTTAAATTGTATTTTCTTTCATCGATTTCACCTTTACAGACGGTCACTGATATAAACTTAAGTTGTCTGTGGGATCGTTTAAACTTGAGCCAATTCAATCAGTTGATTTTTCGGACACAGGTTTTAGATTCCTGAACTAAAGCATTTGCTGTGGCTTCAACCAGATCCACTTGATCTCTTTGTAATGGGACCAATCAAAATTGTGGGAAAATCATCATTATCATCATCGTCATCACCAACGTCATTATCATCATCATCATCATCATCATCATCATATGTGCATAGTTACAAACATCATCATTATCATCATCATCATCATCATTATCATCATATCTGTTAATGTTGTGTTCAGTTTGTTATTGTGCCATATTGTTTGTTATTGCCTATGAATATTCATTTTGCTTTAGAAATTAAAGTCATCAAGTAACAGCAAGTGTTTATTATATATAAACATGTGTTCTGATTGTCATATCAAAACACTGCAGTTTATTTCATCAACAAATCAATGTAATTACAAAAAATGTCAACAAAAACAAATTCTTATGTCAGATCCTTTGTAACCTTGGGTATAAAACTTCAAAGGAATTGTGAAAATGACATTCAATATCAGATCATGATATAATAAATATTAAATAAAGTTACAGTCACTTCATGAACTTCTTTTCTTTAACAATTTTTCCAAGTTCTACAATGCACACAGTCAACAGTAACAATTTCAAAGACTGGCAATGAATCAACTGTTACTGATACCATTCCATGACGTGATACTATGACGTATCTAACAAATTATACCCCTGATATTCTGTCGCATGGTAGTTGAGTAGATTTTGCTTAATATCACTTCTCATTTGTCAGAAGAAAACATGATTTTAACAGGAATGTGACATAAAGAGAAAATGTGTTCCTTAGACCATTTTAGCTGTCGAAAACTGGAAGTGATCATATAAATAATTCCAATTGATATGGTTTTACGAAGAAGATTGTTTTGTAAAATTCTTTGTAACTGACACAGCTTTTTCTTTATTAACAGTGAAATTCTTGTCTTTTATTTGTATCTGCAGCTAAAACACCTGTTAAATTATGGTAGTGCTCCACTATCGTAAAAGATCAAATAGGCCTCGATCGACCTGTAGTTGTCGTCTGCTGCTAGTCTACATTCTGCTCGGAATTTCTTTGTTAAGTATGTCATGTTGGTATGGTTCTGACTGATTCTTCATCTTGAGTGACATGATCAAAGGAGCAAGATATAGATTTCATGAGAGGCCCAAATCCTTCAGACCAGCATATCTTCTTTGAGTAGTAATGTACTGTTTAATACAATACTTCGGATCTCAACACAAGTTCTCAGGAAATTTTTGTAACATCATGAGTCCTGTCAGCTTTTTTTCGTGGTTTCTTCTACAAACATTTGCATCTGAAACAAATTGGACAAACAATTTAAATAAGTCAGACCAGATCCAAACAACAGAGAAATTGCCTTAGCAATACCATTGCTGAGAATACTAATTGTTTACCGGGAAATTTTTCGCCTTTTTTGCTCTCCATGATGAGTCAAAGTTGTCATTAAAGCAAATCTACGTCAGTAACATAATATTCTTTTTTCTGTCACAAGACATGAATTCATATATTTCAAAATTGCATTTTAGCACATTTAGATTACAAATGATATCTCTCAAAATGTGCAGCATGAGAAATTAATGTTTAAATAAGGCCAGTTGTGCTGGATCGTTTATTCCAGATGATTGAGAAGTAGGTATGGTTCATTCAGGTACATGTATACTCTTGTAGACCACTTTACCAGTGATTAATATCAGTTATTCATGTGGAGACTCATTCACAACTGTATGTCTTTATCAATATTGAAATTGCATCCTCTCAATTGCAAATAAAATATCTGCAAAAACAAAGTGATTTACATTGGCCAGTGATGTAGAAGATCTGTTACCTTTATGAAGTCAGAGGTAACTGCCCTCAGTGGAATAATGTTTGGCTCGTCCAGTGTTGTCTCTCTTCCCTCAGCTTCCACCCACGGAAATCCCTGATTTCAAACAAAAGTCTAGATCAGTTATGCATGAACTGGGAAGATAGTGTTTTGAGAATTCTTTATATCATAACTTCCTATGAAGGAGATAAGAACTTTTTTAAATGAAAAATAGACACAAGACGAGACTTCCTCCTACCCTGTTGACCCTTTTATATATACAACATTGATATACACAAAGTGGAGGTGCCATCATACAACTGTTGTTACAGGGGAATCTCCCTATCTCAACCCCAGGGTGAGACCATGATTTCTACGTTAGTAGAGAGAGATATCAACACTTCCGGTCAGGGAAAGATATATCTGTCTTACTCAAAGATAAAGATGGAGGGTTCCCCGTGTAAAAACAATTGCATGACGTCGCATAAACAGTGCATTAACGTTACATCAACAATGTAATGACGTCGTGACAACAATAGCAGATCACGGAGGGTAACTCTGATATGCTGGAAATCATAAAATCAGCATTGGCACATTAATATGAAACTACCACTTGAATTTGATGTGGGAGAAAAATAATCTTTCGTCACCTTAGAGGTAAGACAGAAAAATATTTAGGTGGGGAAAGATTATATAAATCTTGCACCAGGAAGAGAGTGAAACACTTGTCCAGATTAAGAGAAAACTCTATCCCACCACAGGCACACCAGTGGGTACTACATCTTTCTAAATCCTTACTAGAAAAGGCATAAAAACGTTTTACAGGTCACTGGCTGACATTTTTAATGCGATATGTACCAGGCAACATCATTAGTGTCACAGCCAGCGACTAATATTGCCTATCAATTATGATGCAAAATTGCAGTAAAGTTTGTATACTGCACTGGTCTTGAAGTATGCTGTTAGTTTACTTTTTTCCTCACTTTCCAAATATATTCTTCAATTTATACTTTGGATTCTTGAAAGTCTAATATTCTTGCATTTGTAAGTCATGGTCTTTTTTTTACAAAATCTTGGGTAAAAGGTGGGAGTATAAGAGTCAGTCACATTTAGGTATGGGGGTATAGGAATCCTACCCTCTAGTGTTGGATGTCAACATCACCCATACAGGACTCACTACAGCTGTAGGTAGGCTATAGCTCCAAAGATACATATTACACATGTATATATGACACACCCTAATAATCATCAGTTTGTCTTTACTTACTCTCCTGTACCATCTGTTTGTCTTTACTTTACTCACCTGTACCATCAGTTTGTCTTTACTTACCCACCTGTACCATCTGTTTGTCTTAACTAAACCCACCTGTACCATCTGTTTGTCTTTACTTACTCACCTGTACCATCTGTTTGTCTTTACTTACTCACCTGTACCATCTGTTTGTCTTTACTTTACCCACCTGTACCATCTGTTTGTCTTTACTTTACCCACCTGTACCATCTGTTTGTCTTTATTTACCCACCTGTACCATCTGTTTGTCTTTACTTTACCCACCTGTACCATCTGTTTGTCTTTACTTACCCACCTGTACCATCTGTTTGTCTTTACTTTACCCACCTGTACCATCTGTTTGTCTTTACTTTACCCACCTGTACCATCTGTTTGTCTTTACTTTACCCACCTGTACCATCTGTTTGTCTTTACTTTACCCACCTGTACCATCTGTTTGTCTTTACTTTACCCACCTGTACCATCTGTTTGTCTTTACTTTACCCACCTGTACCATCTGTTTGTCTTTACTTTACCCACCTGTACCATCTGTTTGTCTTTACTTTACCCACCTGTACCATCTGTTTGTCTTTACTTTACCCACCTGTACCATCTGTTTGTCTTTACTTTACCCACCTGTACCATCTGTTTGTCTTTACTTTACCCACCTGTACCATCTGTTTGTCTTTACTTTACCCACCTGTACCATCTGTTTGTCTTTACTTTACCCACCTGTACCATCTGTTTGTCTTTACTTTACCCACCTGTACCATCTGTTTGTCTTTACTTTACCCACCTGTACCATCTGTTTGTCTTTACTTTACCCACCTGTACCATCTGTTTGTCTTTACTTTACCCACCTGTACCATCTGTTTGTCTTTACTTTACCCACCTGTACCATCTGTTTGTCTTTACTTTACCCACCTGTACCATCTGTTTGTCTTTACTTTACCCACCTGTACCATCTGTTTGTCTTTACTTTACCCACCTGTACCATCTGTTTGTCTTTACTTTACCCACCTGTACCATCTGTTTGTCTTTACTTTACCCACCTGTACCATCTGTTTGTCTTTACTTTACCCACCTGTACCATCTGTTTGTCTTTACTTTACCCACCTGTACCATCTGTTTGTCTTTACTTTACCCACCTGTACCATCTGTTTGTCTTTACTTACCCACCTGTACCATCTGTTTGTCTTTACTTTACCCACCTGTACCATCTGTTTGTCTTTACTTTACCCACCTGTACCATCTGTTTGTCTTTACTTTACCCACCTGTACCATCTGTTTGTCTTTACTTTACCCACCTGTACCATCTGTTTGTCTTTACTTTACCCACCTGTACCATCTGTTTGTCTTTACTTTACCCACCTGTACCATCTGTTTGTCTTTACTTTACCCACCTGTACCATCTGTTTGTCTTTACTTTACCCACCTGTACCATCTGTTTGTCTTTACTTTACCCACCTGTACCATCTGTTTGTCTTTACTTTACCCACCTGTACCATCTGTTTGTCTTTACTTTACCCACCTGTACCATCTGTTTGTCTTTACTTTACCCACCTGTACCATCTGTTTGTCTTTACTTTACCCACCTGTACCATCTGTTTGTCTTTACTTTACCCACCTGTACCATCTGTTTGTCTTTACTTTACCCACCTGTACCATCTGTTTGTCTTTACTTTACCCACCTGTACCATCTGTTTGTCTTTACTTTACCCACCTGTACCATCTGTTTGTCTTTACTTTACCCACCTGTACCATCTGTTTGTCTTTACTTTACCCACCTGTACCATCTGTTTGTCTTTACTTTACCCACCTGTACCATCTGTTTGTCTTTACTTTACCCACCTGTACCATCTGTTTGTCTTTACTTTACCCACCTGTACCATCTGTTTGTCTTTACTTTACCCACCTGTACCATCTGTTTGTCTTTACTTTACCCACCTGTACCATCTGTTTGTCTTTACTTTACCCACCTGTACCATCTGTTTGTCTTTACTTTACCCACCTGTACCATCTGTTTGTCTTTACTTTACCCACCTGTACCATCTGTTTGTCTTTACTTTACCCACCTGTACCATCTGTTTGTCTTTACTTTACCCACCTGTACCATCTGTTTGTCTTTACTTTACCCACCTGTACCATCTGTTTGTCTTTACTTTACCCACCTGTACCATCTGTTTGTCTTTACTTTACCCACCTGTACCATCTGTTTGTCTTTACTTTACCCACCTGTACCATCTGTTTGTCTTTACTTTACCCACCTGTACCATCTGTTTGTCTTTACTTTACCCACCTGTACCATCTGTTTGTCTTTACTTTACCCACCTGTACCATCTGTTTGTCTTTACTTTACCCACCTGTACCATCTGTTTGTCTTTACTTTACCCACCTGTACCATCTGTTTGTCTTTACTTTACCCACCTGTACCATCTGTTTGTCTTTACTTTACCCACCTGTACCATCTGTTTGTCTTTACTTTACCCACCTGTACCATCTGTTTGTCTTTACTTTACCCACCTGTACCATCAGTTTGTCTTTACTTTACCCACCTGTACCATCTGTTTGTCTTTACTTTACCCACCTGTACCATCTGTTTGTCTTTACTTTACCCACCTGTACCATCTGTTTGTCTTTACTTTACCCACCTGTACCATCTGTTTGTCTTTACTTTACCCACCTGTACCATCTGTTTGTCTTTACTTTACCCACCTGTACCATCTGTTTGTCTTTACTTTACCCACCTGTACCATCTGTTTGTCTTTACTTTACCCACCTGTACCATCTGTTTGTCTTTACTTTACCCACCTGTACCATCTGTTTGTCTTTACTTTACCCACCTGTACCATCTGTTTGTCTTTACTTTACCCACCTGTACCATCAGTTCGTCTTTACTTTACCCACCTGTACCATCTGTTTGTCTTTACTTTACTCACCTGTACCATCTGTTTGTCTTTACTTTACCCACCTGTACCATCAGTTTGTCTTTACTTAACCCACCTGTACCATCTGTTAGTCTTTACTTAACCCACCTGTACCATCTGCTTGTCTTTACTTTACTCACCTGTACCATCTGTTTGTCTTTACTTACCCACCTGTACCATCTGTTTGTCTTTACGTTACCCACCTGTACCATCTGTTAGTCTTTACTTTCCCCACCTGTACCATCTGTTAGTCTTTACTTACCCCACCTGTACCATCTGTTTGTCTTTACGTTACCCACCTGTACCATCTGTTTGTCTTTACTTTACACACCTGTACCATCTGTTTGTCTTTACTTTACTCACCTGTACCATCTGTTTTTCTTTACTTACCCACCTGTACCATCTGTTTGTCTGTCTTTACTTTACCCACCTGTACCATCTGTTTGGCTTTACTTACTCTCCTGTACCATCTGTTAGTCTTTACTTTACCCACCTGTACCATCTGTTTGTCTTTACTTACTCACCTGTACCATCTGTTTGTCGTTGATGCTATCAGCTGCTGATTCGGTTGTTTCTACTTGGATTGCCCATGTACAGTCTGGAAGTAGAAACTTGTATCATACAATTCCAGTTCAATGAGAAAAATTTCTTCTTTTTTCCCCCAAGAAAATGTTGCTTCACACTTAATTAATTTTCTTGGTGGCAACTTCAATTACTTCTGTAAATTTCTTTTCATTGTAATTTGAAAAGGAATATTTCTCACCAAGATTATTGCAAAAATTGCTTGACATATGCTCGATAACAGGGGAACAAAATTAATTCATTTTTGGTTAATGACCATTAGAATGTTATTTTTCTGTTTTCTTTTAATCTGAAACTGTTCAAAAGTGATGCACACATGTCAACCCGTTTCTCTGGTAAAAAAATTAACAAGAAATTCAAAGAGAAAACCTCAGTTATTACCAGCCGAAGAAACACACACAAAGTCAATGCCATTTCATCCAAATTCAAGAGTTGTGAGTTATAACAGGTCACAATTCATGAATAATTTCCTCTTTGTAAATTTGCGTCTTGTTATACTGCAGTCAACATACCTTAAACATTTTTATTAGGCAAATGAACAACCTCCTCCTGTCACAAACTGATATTCCTAACAATAATTCACCACTACACTACATTTTTATCGATTCCTAATCTACCTGTACCTTTCGGAAGTGGCTGTAGAAGGGCATCACTGACGTTCAGCTTGAGGAGGAAGGCACGCAGAGACTGCTCCAGCTGGTACAGGTAGCGGTCATCCCTGTGAATGATAAAATACAGGTAATGGTCGTCTACGGGGATGACAAGAATACAGGTAATGATGATAATCGTGAGACAGAATCTGGTACCGGTCACAAAGTATAGTCATCAATTGCATTCAAGTCAAAATCAGTGGAGTGGTTATCATAAAATACCAATAACTTTACTGAGTAACTTCATATAATAGTATATGAACTCTCAAATGCTTCAATATTGCCCAGCATCTTTCCTTAACTGTCTATGGCATTACCGTATATAGGTTACTGTAAGTCACATTTGTAAAAAAAAAAAAAAGAATCTGCTTTGATCGGATATGTAGATCTAGACTGGTCAGCACTTCTACCCTTTCATGTTGTCCGAGTGTCTCCCTATCTCTATCACAAATCTCTCCAGAGGTCGGTGGTCAGGTCCCAAGATGACCATGGCAATTTTCTCCACCTGGTTGAGCTGGTTCAGTCGATGAACACTGTCCACTATATTGACCACATACTTGCAGACATCAGGATGGAGACACATCTAGAGGGTTAGAGTAACAGGTGAATTATTTTGGGCTAGATGTGTACAAAACCGTCTGTAGCTA
This sequence comes from Mizuhopecten yessoensis, assembly GCF_002113885.1. Taxonomy (NCBI): domain Eukaryota; kingdom Metazoa; phylum Mollusca; class Bivalvia; order Pectinida; family Pectinidae; genus Mizuhopecten; species Mizuhopecten yessoensis. Next base: position 1,449,344 of record NW_018407426.1, read on the forward strand.
CACGAGTAAATATTCCATCTCTTAGTACTACAGGTACTATGTAACATTAAGACTGAGTTTTGTATTCATTTATGGGGTTTAAATGGAATCCCAACAAGAGGACAAACTATTACAAGCATCAAATTTTGTTTGGACTGGCGAGCTACATGTACATGTATTTAACAATGTTCTTGCCTACCAATAACATTATTTTATTTACCTGTACAGGGACATTGTACTTTTTCCTTTTTTCAAATACACCACGTGGATACAGGTCCCGTAGGTAGAGGATGGAGTGGATCGACACCTCAAGGAACTCGCACAAAACGTCAGCACCAACTGAAATACACAACTTCATGAGGAATGACAAATATACAAGTGTCAAATAAATTTGAAAATATTTTTTTCCAATATGTAACATTTCCTTCTTTTTTACTGTAGAGGAATCACACTGACAGTATACAATGTGTGCTTAGTAGACAGGCACATTAACTTGTAACATAATGTGGGCTTCATTCAATGATGACGACAGAAATTAATAAGTTCTCATTGAGGAGTAGAGGAAGTGATTTCAAACCAACTTTCCAGTTAAAATTGAAGGCTAAACATTGTTGATAAACAACATACAGCATGTTTCATTTTGCTATAGGTAATTAGTTTACCTGGCAATTTTCAACTTGAGGGCTAAGAAAGTGATTTTCCTATATGCTATTAAATTAGACATAAAAATCTCTTAATAACAGCAGGAGCCTAAATCATCTTGTCCTTGGTCCAAGCATAGGGGCAGGCAACTGTTCTAATCATATTGATTTTGTTTAACTTTCAATCGCTGGAAACATATATCCTAATATTGACGCTGTGGTCCAAGGCAACGTCCTGGGTCCCACGTCTACATCTACAGCTTTCACTGTTCTGTCAATCAGTTGACCATTACACAGTGTTGCCGGCGTTTCGTAACACTATAAAAGATATTTGATTGAGAAAGAGAAAGGCAGAAAAAGTGTATGTGTATATAATGTGTGTTTGTGGCTACCGTAGCAGCCCCGAGGACAAGCCTAAACTAGCACAGCTCTCACCATTGGCCGAATGAACAACAAGCCTGCTTGAAAGATACCAAGTAAGGGGTCTCAGCCATAGCAGCTGGAAGAGAATTCCAGTGATGGATAATTGATGGGAAGAAGCTATGCCTAAAAGTGTTTTAGAGGAAGAGAGACAGCAATATTTAATAGAGTGATTACGTCGGGTGGAAAATGTCGAGGCTTTCAGGTAGTCCTGGGCTCGGATGTCTAATTTATCATGGGCAATTTTGTACATGGTTGTAAGATGACAGAGGCAAGGTCCTCATGAGTAAACAACTAGTACTACATGTTGAGGATGTTTGCCTTATCTGCTGCGTTAGAGTGTAGTTTCCTATCTTCCTTCAGAGGGGGCTGTGCCTGAGTCAGCTTTCCTTAGAGCCTTTATATACCGCCAAAAAGCTTTCTATTTGGGCTGCGTATTATCTTCTTTATCTATCACGATTATTTTTTCAACATTTTTCCATTAGGATTGTCAGATTATTTTCTGCGTATTTGATCTTGTTTCTTTTCATTAGTTCCGGGTTGTTTTGCCCTAAATCCTGTTCGCGCTAGGTTGTTTTGGTCTGAAACAAAAATTGAGGGCAAAACATTGTTTGGTATTTTCTTTTCATTTTTAGTAGATTTAATTTGAGTCACAAATTAAGTCTTTTTAGTCCTCCATATCATTAAAATCAATTTTATAAAGAAAATATGTTTGTGTTGTTTTTAAGCGAGTGTGACAAACGGCAGTTGCATATTTTTCTACATGAAATAAACCCAACACCAATATAGAAAGTTATCAAACTAGTCGATATATTAAAATATTAATTACAGTATATTAGCATATAAGTTTAAACAAAATAAGATTAGGGCGAAACAACCAACAACCCTTAGCTCAAACGGGTATTTAGGGTGAAACAACCCTTAACACAAACAGGATTAAGGGCGAAACAACCTGTCCTCAGGTTTTCGTGTTTGTTGTTGTCAATTTGTTTCTTTCTTAGTCTGTTTGTCTTCCTGATTTCTCTTCTGATCTTCCCATCAATCCATGGCTTGCTGGTCTTAGATCCGCTAATCATGAGCATCTTACTAATGGGATGTGCAGTTGTCGCCTACAAAGTTTAGTCCACAGTAGTTCAACGTTACAATGTATGTTTATGTGTTCTGTGACCCATTTCAGTGTATGTATTTTCGACATTTGTAACGAAATCCTGTGATAAGTTCAAGTTGACCAACTTACCAATTCATTAAATATCTAGGCCCATGGCATTTTAACCCCTTTCAGTAAATGCTAGTTTGTTGTTTAGTTATATTAATTAAGCTAACCCATCGAATGTATTTGTATGACAATCACAATTCATGATATGACGTTAGTTAGCCCGAGTTTCCTCTGGCCCTGACACCAGACCTAGACATACAGTAGACCTACCAGACATCTACAGGATCTGTCAAAATGTCTAAGTCTGGTGTCAGGGCCAGTGAAAACTCGGGCTAGACGTTAGTGTAATAACTTGGGACGAGACGTCGTTACATGTTGTGTCTGACTGACAAATTACCAGTAGCTGTCTCCAAACAAAACTGTGTGTTTCGCTGATCAACAGACATCACAAACGTCAATCGTTCTTCATCGTATGTCAACACTGCTGAAACTTCGCGGTGTATTTAACCGGAAGTTTGTGTAATCAAAGAAGCCGGATAAGATAGAAATTACGGACGGCATTCCAGATCATATGATAAGTTTGATAGTTGTTAGTTTAACAGTTAGTTTGACTTTTTGATATTGTAGAGACGCAAATACCACATACTATATAGATCTCTGAATAAATTGAGAAAAAAATTGAATGAAATAATTATGGTGTTTTTTTTCATCTGAGCAAATACCTATTAAAATAGATGAATAAGATCATTATTATCATCAACAATGTCACCATCATCATCTCACACTATATACTTCCTTTTTATTGTTTTCAAAATAATAACAATATACTGTATTCAATCTAATAACTTGCCCGCCCCTTGTAAGCGTCATACATTTTAAAAATTCACTGAACTTTAAAATACTTTTTAACTTGTTATGACTATATTTTTTCTTTAATTTTGAAAGGTTTTTCTGCTGTCATTCTATTTTTCAAAGTTGATAATTGACTAAGGTTGGGTCATCGTCTGCATATCTCTTCAGAAGCATGTGAATGAAATTGATGTTCATCATCATCTCAGTCTTAGGGGCATCATACGTGGATGAAAATGAGGATCATCGTTATTGTACGTCTTTGTGAACATTCAAATGGATTAAGTTTAGGATATTTTATCATCTATCTCTTCAAAAGCATATGGGTGCAATGGAGGGATCGATGAACCATTTTGATCATCATCATCATTACTACATCATCGTCGTCATCATCATCATCAGCACTGCATCATCATCATTATAGGAGTCCATATATATGCATGTATTCATAACAATTGGCTCATTATCACAAGCATGTAGATATAACATCAACTCTGGATCGACACAAATTCCCTGAGATTTCCTCTGCCCTTCATGATCAGCCATTTGAAAACAAAAGCCACTGTATACACTGCATTTTAAACTTATTTTTGCAGCGAATTGAGTAAATATGCATCAATCTGCAATGAAAATGCTGTACCTATAATGATATCTGACCTGTGATATCAGCGTATCTCAACTGATGTTCACACATCCAACTCCTGGAATGTTATACATGTACAAGCATTCTTAATCACACTGTTAGGTGGAAATAGTAGCATAATACTCCTTACGTCAACTTCATAGTCATCACTATCATCATCATCTATTATTATCAGTCATCTTATTTATCATTATCATCTTGTTTGCGGTCATCATTATCTTTTTATCATCTCTTCATTGTCATTTGATTTATCATCATTGTTGTCTGGTTTGTGACCATCATCATCATATTTGTCATCTTATTGTCATTATTGTAAGTTTTCAGAATGTGGTCATCAGATTATCCAGTAGTCATTATTTAATCGTCAGCTGGCACTGATAAGTAAGGCCAAAAAATAATTGTTTCCGGTTTCCCTACCGACCCTAGATTTTTGTGCCTACCATGATGTTTTTATTTAGTGATAAGCACTGTTAACCCTTTCACTCCTATGTAACTTTAGTAGACTCTACCCTGCATTGATATGGATGAGTCCATTATGGTCTACAGTGGTGAAAGGGTTAAAGTCAGAAATCCTGCTCTATATAAGCATAGTAAAAAATATTATCATGACAAAACAAATTTGCCTACCAACTGACCCTAATTTTGTATAAGCAGAAACAGGAAACAAATTTTTGTTTTGGCCTAAGCCCTGTTTGGTTGTATTACCACATTAGACATCCACCAATGAAAACTGATCAGTAGAAAACACAATAAGCACTAAAACACCAGTTTCTTATATCAATCATTTTTATTGTTGATAACAGTTTAACTAAAGTATGATTTTCTGAGAATAACAATTGTATATTATACGTAATAAAATTTTGTAAAATATCAAAAAACAGGTAAGTAGGAATCACTATATAATTTATTAATAGAAATTATTAAATATTATATAAATATTTGAAATTATTTCATTACCCTTTTTACCAAATACAAAATTTGTGAAATGTGAAAAACAACATGAAAATTGTCCTGATCAATCACGTTTGATAAAGTATATTGCTAAATGATATAAAAAAATATATGAAATGATGAAGACCGTTTCAAAGGAAACTTTAAATGCTTTAAAAAATAATCAATATTACATTTGGGACAGATGTGTAAATGATACTATTATTAGGGGAGTACCATAAAAACTGGTATTAATTCAGACCAAAAATCAGTGCACTTTATAAGCCAACGATCAAACATAAACATGTATTGCAATCAGACAAAGACCCAACCACTTTACAAGCCAAACACACAACCCATATTTTACAAGCCAAATTCAAACCCCACATTGCGAGCCAAAGATCCAACCCACATTTATAAGCCAAACACCCAACCCACATTACAAACCAAAGACAAAACCCACATTTTACAAGCCAACTTCAAACCCATATTACAAGCCAGAGACCCAACCCATATAACAAGCCAAACACCTGACCCTTTTACAAGCCAAAGACCCAACCCATGTTACAAGCCAAATACCCAACCCATGTTACTTACAAGCCAAAAAACCCAACCCATATTACAAGCCAAATACCCTACCCACAATACAAGCCAAATACCCAACCCACATCACAAGCCAAATACCCAACCCATGTTACAAGCCAAAGACCCAACCCATATTACAAGCCAAATACCCAACCCATGTTACAAGCCAAAAGACCCAATCTATATTACAAGCCAAAGACCCTACCCACAATACAAGCCAAATACCCAACCCACATCACAAGCCAAAGACCCAACCCATATTACAAGCCAAATACCCAACCCACATCACAAGCCAAATACCCAACCCAAATTACAAGCCAAAGACCCAACCCATATTACAAGCCAAATACCCAACCCACATCACAAGCCAAAGACCCAACCCGAATTACAAGCCAAAGAATCCACCCATATTACAAGCCAACACCCAACCCACATTAAAAGCCAAACACCTAACCTACATGACAAGCCAAATACCCAAACCCCTTTACAAGCCAAAAATACCTAATACAAATTACAAGCCAAATATCCATCCCACCTAACAAGCCAAAACGCCATCCCATGTAATTTAACAAAGCCCAGTGTCTCTTGCACGGTTCATCCCTCCCTTTCTCACCACTCAGGCGGTCCACAACAGAGGTTCTGTCCCTACTCTTAATTGGTTATCTCCTCATATCATCAGTATTCCTCCCCTTCCATCAAATCCCAAACCTCAAGTTCCACGTCCCTTCTAGATCTACCAGGACTTGGGCATTCTTGAGAACTCAAATCAATAAAGTGTTGTCATCAGACAGGTTACAAACTCAACCTTATCTGACAACGCTACCTCAAAAGATTTACTCTACCACCGGCCCTGACATTTCCAGATAGGCATGGCCCCTTCAGTCCGATCAGATCAAGTTAGTTCAGTCCACATCAAACAATCAGAGATCCCCAAGAGGTTTACGGTTCCAAACATGCGTGTCCCTTCCCTCTCACACTAGCTTGGGAATCACCAGTCTGACATAACTGCTCTTTGCAATACACCAATAAATATAAAATCGCCCGTTACTAATTTTGAATCTCCCAATGATCACAAAACAAAAAACAAAAACAAAAAAAACTACAATTTCAAATCTCCCATTAAATTAAGAAATTTATAAGTTTTCGAATCTCCCTAATAAATATAAACTTAAATAATTTGAAATCTCCCAATTATCTCCATATAACCACAAATAAAATAATTTAGAAATCTCCCAAAAATTTAAAAATTTATGAATTTTGAAATCTCCCTTTAATTACAAACTTTAATAATTTAAAAATCTCCCCAGTAAATATAAACTTAAATAATTTTGAAATCATTCTATAATTACAGACTTTATTAATTTTGAAATCTCCCTTTAATAATAGACTTGAACAATTTTGAAATCTCCCTTTAATTACAAACTTTAACAATTTTGAAATCTCCCCAGTAAATATTAACCTTAATCGATTTTGAAATCTACCTATAATTACAGACTTTAACAATTTTGAAATCTCCCCAGTAAATATAAACTTTATTTATTTTTAATATCTCCCTATAAGTTCAAACTTTTATAATTTTGAAATCTCCCAAGTAAATATAAAGTTTAATCATTTGAAATCTCCCAAATAAAGATCAGCTTTAATAGTAATGAAATTTCCCTGAAATAACAAACTTTATTTATTTTGAAATCTCCCCAAAACTTTCAAACTTTGGAAGTTCCTAAATAATCATAAACTACCTGAACTAATTATAAAATCTCCCAAAATACTTTCTAACTTGAATCTTTTTGAAATTTAAATAATTATAAACCTTTTTGAAATTTAAGTAATTATAAACTATACAAATCTTGAAATCTCCCTAATAATCACAACCTTAATTTTTGAAAATCTCCCAGATAATTACAATCTTTACATTTTTGGAATCTACCAAATAGAAACTTAGAGTGCAAGTGGCATCAAAGTTTCCTTTGAGACTAGTAGGATCATCAGGAAAAAGTTTTGAAGCAGGTGTAAATGACAAGTTGTTATACAATTGTAATGACAATGAAAAGATCCTGAACAATAAGCATTGTTGTTTCCAGACATTAAAACTTCTCATCAGATGTAAAGTGATATAAAAATAAAAAAATAATGTATTATAAAAATGACTTGGTATTTAAAATGTATCAATTAACCAAACACAGCATATTGCACAATAGTGGCATTGCAAAAGCAATATTAAATTACTAAATGTTATTTGCACCTTTTTGTGCCATCCTGCACACAGTAGCACAGATTGATAATGCATGGTACACAGCAGCACAGCTTGGTGCGGCGCTGTACACAGCAGCACAGTTTGGTACGGCGCTGTACACAGCAGCACATTTTGGTGCGGCGCTGTACACAGCAGCAGTTTGGTGCGGTGCTGTACACAGCAGCAGTTTGGTGCGGCGCTGTACACAGCAGTGCAGTTTGGTGCGGCGCTGTACACTGCAGCACAGTTTGGTGCAAGGTGTTCACTGCAGCACAGTTTGGTGCGGCACTGTTCAATGCAGCACAGTTTGGTGCGGCGCTGTACACTGCAGCACAGTTTGGTGCGGCGCTGTACACAGCAGCACAGTTTGGTGTGGAGCTGTACACTGTAACAGTTTGATTCAGCGCTGTTCACAGTAACATATTTTAGTGATACTCTAGCCATGAATGAACTTGTGTTTCTCTGTACACATGAACACAATGGTATACATATTTTGATTTACAATTTTACATATTTTGGCTTTACTTGCTGCACACTACTGTGCGGCCTGTTCCTCATCAAGCTTCTACTTGTTATGTAGTGCACAGCACATATTTCTTAGCTAAAGCAATATAAATTGAGCTATCTGATATAACAGAGATCTATGGAAGTTACAAAGCACTTCGACATGAATCACATAAATAAATACAATAAAACAATGTGACTGTAACATTACAGCCATAAAGACACTCTGTTATCTCAATGCATATAAATATCATCTCGTAGATATTTGGTGAGTGTAATAACTCAAGTGTAAGCATTGATTTTACAAAGGTAAACACCAAAATCATTGATCCAAACTCATGAGACATGTACAGATAAGGCCAATAGGGACAAGTTAACTAAAACAAACACTACCCAGAATGAGGAGGTAATAAATCTGGGTAACTTTCCACAGAAGGAGACTTATGTAAATAAGAATTTTACAGGATTTCTGGATGAACTTTAGCAAACCAGAATTATTTAAATTGTTATGAAATTTCAAAAGGAAGAATTAAATGTTGTTTAGCATCTAGAAAGTAAACTTGTTTCAATACACATTTAGGACAATTTCTTAAATAAAACTTATCTTTTTAACCTGCCTGTATCTAAAATGAACAATTTACATAGGATCAATTTTTACAAAAATATTAAATATGTCTTTCTAAATGTACCAATGCCCTTTTTAAAACATTTCAAATATTGTTCATTAATACAATAAGGTGAGGTCTCCTTTGTGGTCAGTACAGGTTTGTGATTTAGTAGCCGTGCCTTGGAGCACCCCGGCGAGCCTTGCTTGTGCCAGGACGTCCCCCTCCAAGGGATGGTAATTTCTGTCCGCCAGCTCGGGAATCGCACCTTGTTGGGGTTTGCAGCCTGCTCTCATGAGAACGAGGAGACATCTTTGTCTGAGCCCCAATGTGGGGTAGCTGAAAACAAAGTTTACCTCAAATTTAGAATTTTATATTTCAGATATCAAAAAAAATTTAGGATGTCTAAATAACAAATTCCTGAAAAACACATTAACAATAAGACATAATCTGAGCATGTCAAAAGATGTTTAGATGATTAATGAACCTACATCAATGTAGCGGCTCTCCGGCTGTGGCAGGTGATTGTCCATGATTTCGAAAGTGAGAAGTGTTCTTGGCTTCATCTTGATCTTTTGCATATGGCGAGTAGCAATTCCCTGGCTATCCTAGATTTATCAAAGTGAATGAGTATTAGAATTAACACAGATCAAGATGCATGGCTCATTTTTACTTTTCTTACAGTGCTGGATTTAATTAACTCTATAGATTAGATTGTAAGGTCTAGTACTTCCAATCTTGAATTCAGTTTTTATTTCTTCTAGGTATTCTAGAACTAAAAAAAATCATTCAGATGTAGCATGTATAAGCAGCTTTTATAATACTTAAAGTAGTTAATTGGTAACAAAGGCCATTCAGTTATCCAGCCAATACCTGACAGAGCATTTACTTACCTTTACATCAGGAAATAGGTTTGTGGGTTTTCCCATTGCCTTGTCCAAGTAGGAGAGCTCTTCCTTGATTGGCTTGCGCTCTGCATCCCTGACAGTTAGGCCGGGAACATATCCTTTGACTGGATATCAAGATATTAAGATTAAGATACATGTCATTTATCATTTTGGATAAAAACAAGAGGCCCAGAGGGCCTGTATCGCTCACCTGAATATATGTTTTAAATAATTGGTATGAAGTAAAGATATAGCACTCCATAGGTGCTGTAAGTACATATGAAATTTCAGAAAGATCCATCAAGTACTTGAGATATAGCAAGAACAAACTTCAAACAGAGCCCCACCCCTATGCCCTAAGTGGGTCATACCCGCCATTTATACAAAATTGAGTCCCCTTGACCCAAGGATGCTCCAGACTAAATTAGGATACAACCCCTTAATCCCTATGGTAGAATTAAGATTTAAAAGTCTTCCCCTATTGTTCCATATTTGGTCTGAAGCATCCTTGGGTGAAGGGGAACCAATTTTGTATAAACCATGGGTCTGGCCCCCCAGGGGCCTGAAGGGAGGGGCCCAATAGGGGAAACATAGCAAATTATTCTTTAAAATCCTTCCTTATATTACCCCTTTTGGGCCCCGGCCCTCAGCCCCCAGGGGGGCCAGACCCACAATTTATACAAAATTTGTTCCCCTTCCTCCAAGGATGCTTCTGACCAAATTTGGTTAAAATCTGTTCAGTCGTTCATGACAAGTAGCGTTTTATAGGAAAAGTTGACGGACGGACGACGGACGCTGCGGTATGGCATAAGCTCACCATGGTCCTTTGGACCAGGTAAGCTAAAAATCACAGATCTAAGAATATGAAAGAATTATAAATAAACTAAATAATTTGGCATTCATGAATACCTGAAATGCCATGACTGCAGATATCAAAAAATTATCATTTATTAAATCATTATGCCTAATTGCCCATTTATTAATCAAAAGGTTTTCGTTTCTGCAGAACAACCAGAGGCACTATATATATAATTTTGCTACTGTACGTTGAAACTTAATTAGTTCATTCTAGGAAGAGGGTGTAAAAAAAAGTTTCCTCTTTACTCACATTTGCTGTTACCCCTGTTGGTACCCTGTATTTTTGGCAGCATTCCTGCACTCTTGGCCTCTGCTTGAGGGAACTGTTTCTTGGTTTCTTGCTTAGTGGGGAACATAATTCTCCTCCCTGCTTCTGGGGGAGGGTAGGACCTCAGGCTGGTCCTAGGCTCTTGGAGAGGGGGCAGTTGAGATCTACGATTTCCTTCATTAATTTTACCATCAGACACCGACTCATGGTCGGTGCGGTAATATCCACGGTTCATAACCATCTTGATAGATCTAAAACAACCAGAAGAGCACTTTATGCAATTTTGCTACATTGAGACAAATTACGAAAGATTGACCACACATAATCAATACAGTAATATACATTGAAAAATATTTTTATCCCAGTGTCATTCTGCTTTGACAGGTTTCCCTGTGCTTTTAGTGCATATGGAATTAACTTTTAATAGCTGTGGAGAAGAAAAAATTGATGTAAGTATAAGTAAAGAAATCCGATAAATTAATTGTTTTGCATTCTAAACTTTACTAAACAAGACATCCTTTACTAAACAAAAAATATCAACACAAAACAACAGTACATCATTCCCTCCACCAGAATATGTTTGTAAAGCACAACCATATCACCCTTTGAGTTTGACGGAATCAGAGTTAACGTGAGAGCTAGGAAAGCTTACATGTTTGTAATTTACCGGACCACAACACAACACCGCAAAAACTTGATTGGAATTAATAGACGAACATGCATTCCGGAAAGGATGTTATAGTATTATCATCTTGATTGCATGATGTCGTCTTTTGTTATTGTTAGGTTGTCATTGTTTAGACATTTGGTATACACAGATTTTTCATGTGCAAGCCCGGGCTTTTTTTTCTATGGACACTACGCCCCTGACCACAGTAAGACATACGTCTGAAACATGTGTTGCTGCTGCTTAGGCATTCACAAATGAAGTTTGGTAACTTGATTTTAGATGGAGATTATTGCATATTCTAATAAACAGGAAAATGAAATCACTAAATATTATCCGCAAATGACGACATGCTAGTGCACTCAATGTGACATATATTATTTTTTCTTACAACGTGGGGGTAAAAACATATTAAAAATATCCAATTATGTTAACAAATACAGATGTAATTTACACGAAATATTGTTAATCGGGTTATTTTCTAGCAACATCAGCACTTCCGCCCAGCTGTTCTCCAAGATGGCGGGAATGTGAACAATACCTTTATGGTTTCTGTGTTATTCTGTAAATATACAAAGGTTTTTACATCTAATCCTATTATAGAACAATTGAAAACTTGTTTAAATACTCACGTTATCCTTTTTTTCTTTGAATTACGCCTGCTTTTGCGATTTTTTATGTATTTCCTGGGAGCTCAAATTCAGAACTCCCGCCAACAACAACTCGATCCGGTTGCCAATGCTGACGTCAGAGGCAACCAAATAGCCTAAAGAGTTCCGTGCGTATTCTACGTTGTTATGCTTGTGAAAGGGATAATATACTTAAAACATGGCAAATGGTATTATAGGTTTATGATGCGACAAGTGGTACAATGCTTTTTGTTTTGCATCAGATACACATTTTAATGGATTCGCCACATCCGATTTCGTCGGATAAATAACAGCTTATGCAGGAGTAAAAAGGCATTAGTGTCAAAGGTCAGAAGGGGAGATAATTCTAAAGACCCGATTGTCATTATGCAACTTTTGTTACAAGTATTGTTATGATGTACGTCAATTGCGAATCTTTTAATAACAATAATATTATTCAACATTTGATATAGCGCCTTATATAGCTAGAATAAGCCACTATAAAGCGCTCTACAGTACATAGATATACAATTTCCTATATTCAATAGTACACTGATATTACAATTCAAAGATGGTCAAATACTGAAGTGATTTTGATTATCAACCTGATACCAAAGAGAGACTGAGTTAGTCTAGCCTAAAAAAAACTTTGTCCTTATGCCTAAGGTTGATTCTTTGATATTTCTGATAAATTTCTTTCCAATAAATTTGATGTTTGTGCCATATTTTTGGTAAAATGTCTATTATTTCGGGCTATACTTGAAGTATAATTTAATCACTGTTGTTATTGATTGTCAAATTTCTCCACTGAAAAAAAATCGAAGAATGGCACTGATCAGCCTGGTCTACAAATCCACAAGGAAAGCTAAAACAGGATACAACCCGCTAACAAAAACGATGCTAGGGTTTTCAACAGTTGCTGTAATTTAATACAAAAACATTTTTTAAGCAAATATTATTTCTAAATATCGAAGTTTACAAACGTTAGAAAAATATATAGAATGTTAGATGCTCGGCCAACAAAGAAACCGCAATCTAATTAAAAGTATATCTTCTCATTGCTCCTGTTTACTGACGTGAAATAACAGTAAACGGGAGCAATGTGAAGATATGATTTTAATTAGATTGAAGAAAACGTGACTTTTATAGATCAAAAATTATCCACTGACATGCAAATGAAAAGTATCGGAAAAGACTCCACAATTTCTGCTACAGCCGGCTGAAAACATGAACGAAGATTTAATCTCTATGTCATATTACTGAGATATATTTAGATTTTTTTTTTATAAAGAATAAAGAATTTGACATGCAGGGGTAATAAATAAACTAAAATATATACCTGCTGTAGAAATCTTCTAACATGATAATGCACTCACGAATATTGTTAAAAACAATGGGTCCCACAGTCGTGTTAAATTTAATAATTTTCCAGAAATTCCAGGAGTCCCATCAAAATTCTATGAGTATAGGACTCTGGACTTGTATGAAGCGATAACGTCCCACCCACTGCCACACACATTCCGCTTTCCCCTTACATTCCATAGTACATATTTCCGGTTTAGGTCCACATATACCCGTTTTTACGTGTATCTTTCACATATATTTGTCCCCTCCTTTTGTTGAATTTTAAGGACAAGTTTGCCTAATACTAAAGTTTATCACATTTATTATTTGAAAGCAAAGAGGTTGCAGTGGAATGTCATTAGATTGCTGTAACATATGATATGCACGAACAGAAAGACAAAAAAATAATGATTTGAAAAACAAACCTCTGTGTTTTGTTTAAGAAATCACTCTCCGATAATCAGTACACTCTCATGACTTGGATCTATTTTGGGGGAAATGCATTCAATGTACAGAGAAAATATACATTATATTTACAATTGATAGCTGTACATAAGTCCTATTTATATATATAAATATATATATGGGGCAAAGAAGAAATTCCAACAGTGTGGACAAGTTTAGGTTGTCAAATTTTCGGAGCGATCCGCTCCTTTTTCAAGACACAGTGAAACAGAACAGTTACATGTACATATACATCATATTACAAGAAGATAGAACTGATATACTATAATTGAAAATATAGCTATTATATAAAACCAATAGTCCCCTCGGCTAAAGGCAGCCGAAGGTAGCAACTAAGCTGAGAGCATCGCGGACAAGGAACGCTGATGTAGAGGACCTATTCTCTAATAGGAGAATGCAGTCGTCACTTTCAACTTGTGAAACACGATATTGTAAAAGTGTACTGTAAGTGATGTAGCCATCTTTAAATGTGTTGGCCATACATTTTGAATATTAAAACGAGCAGTTTCCTTGGCAGTGACGTAATCGACATCACCAAGTAAACACTGACATGTAAAAGCATGAAAACTTGACGCAAATATCATCAAAATGCACCAAGACGGTTTAAAGTTTTCAAAAAGTAAGTGTCCGCCGAGGAGGACCCCACCCACCCACAGACCCACACTTTTTTTTATTGGGTAGAGAGCACATGCACCCTCATGCAAAAAACTATTTCCCCTTGACTCGTCACGTGCTGCACGCGACTCGTCCATGTTACCTAGACCTAGCACGTATTTGGACTTCCTTGTAACATGCAGCTAGAGTTTCAGCTTGCCTTATTCGCCTGGAAATCTGATAGCTCAAATGAGCAGGTAAATTTACCTATCAGTCAAAATGTGTTCATGCAGGCATGTTAAAAAAGAACAGGAAGAGGCTGAAAAAGAGGCAAAAGGGTCCAAGTTTGGCAACTTCGTCAGAGTATAGGAGAACAGTCGAAAGGAACGGAGGAAGGGATAGGCATTCTGGCAATAGCAGGGGACTTGTTTATGAGTAAGGTGTTTATAATCACCAACCAAGGACCTGGCATAGTGCTGTGGTCACCCTCTAACACACAGGCCGTCATAGTTGAGCTAGCAGTGCCTTGGTAAGAAAGTATGGTGGAAGCATATAAGAGAAAGAAGACAACATTCCACGAAATGTTTGACGACTGATAGCAATAGGGATGACGAGATTGGCGCTGCCTGTTGAAGTAGGTTGTAGGAACTTGCAGGACAATCCGTGCGAAGGGCTATGAGCATTCTCAGTTCCAGGGGTGACGTTCACTTGTAAACGATCCCTACCACTGGAATATGTCTTGACAAATCGAATGCACACGGTAAGCTATTTGATTAGTTTCTGGTTTTAAAAATTGACCGATCGCCTGGCTGATATGTCACCCTTTGAAAATTATAAGAGGATTGACACCCGACTTTAAAGCCAGTAAATTTTACCGTTACGCTGCCGTGGGATTATTCTGATGCTCGTATCATCCACAAAGGCATCTTCGCTAGCCAAGTGTTCACTTCGTATACACCCCACTTACCCTTGGCTCGGTACACACAGCTATATCCGCCAAGAGTAAGTGGAGTGTATACGAAGCGAATACTTGGCTAACGAAGATGCCGGAAAGGGTGCATGCAAAGTCTTTGATTTCGTCACGACATAACGCAAAAGAGCGAAACCCCAGAACTTTCGAGGATTGGCCGTGGGAGTAATATGCGTATTGGTAGAAGTACATACAGAACATGTATACAGCAACTGTTTGGTATATTATGCCACAAGGCGGAGGCACCTCAATAGAATCACAATGGCTGTGGAAGAGGCGAACAGAACAGTGGCCATCACAGAAACTGTAGTAAAGTCACTCCGTGTCGGGAAGTGTAAACAGGATTGGTGAGAGGCTGTGGTGTTAACGCCATCCTCTTGATTCTAGGGATTACCTCACATACGTCCTCTGCACCCCTGGGATATATCACATCGAAAATATAGGTACGAGGCTGGCTATTTGATTGGTTTCCGCTACAAAAACTGACCAATCTCTGGGCTGATACTTGTCCTTTGAATAATACAGAGAAGCGACATCCGACTGTAAAACTGGTCAATTTTACCGTTATGCTGCAACGCGATTCTTTTGTTATACATCAAAGATCAGACTAGTTCTCGTGTAACATCAGCACGAGATGGTACATACCGAGCCACCAATTTTGTTATGACACATTCCACGGGTGTAGAGAACTGAAGTGTGGCGCACGTCTATTGACCAATTTTGTTATGACACATTCCACGGGTGTAGAGAACTGAAGTGTGGCGCACGTCTATTGACCAATTTTGTTATGACACATTCCACGGGTGTAGAGAACTGAAGTGTGGCGCACGTCTATTGACCAATTTTGTTATGACACATTCCACGGGTGTAGAGAACTGAAGTGTGGCGCACGTCTATTGACCAATTTTGTTATGACACATTCCACGGGTGTAGAGAACTGAAGTGTGGCGCACGTCTATTGACCAATTTTGTTATGACACATTCCACGGGTGTAGAGAACTGAAGTGTGGCGCACGTCTATTGACCAATTTTGTTATGACACATTCCACGGGTGTAGAGAACTGAAGTGTGGCGCACGTCTATTGACCAATTTTGTTATGACACATTCCACGGGTGTAGAGAACTGAAGTGTGGCGCACGTCTATTGACCAATTTTGCTATCCAAAAATAGTGTCGTTACATCGTCGACTTGGCAGGATATCTTGTGTAATATACGGAACTCTAACGCGCCATGCCATTTTTATCTAAACTTATAATCAATACTCATGATTAAGGTTCAAAGCCCGTTTACTGTGACATTGTATATGACGAACGTCCAGGCTTCGTGTGAAGCCAGAGGGTCTAAATGACATGTTTCTGATAGCTAGAACTGTTATCAGTAAGCAAAGCATATTTCATCAAAATTATAACATAATTAGAAGACTTTGAATTTAATGAGATCGCCATCTCTTATTAAGGAATGCTAATGTTAGCTATGTTCGCTGGTAAAGGTGGTTATCTTATTTATTTATGATTACTTATAAGATAATTCATTGCTATATAAGAACCTTTGTTCATTCTGAACAGGGCATCCTACAGTAAATAAAACAGAGTTAATTGAAAATCAAATTGTATACAGTAATCTTGAAAGTCGTCGAAATGCTTGTTTTGTTTACGGTGACACTTCAAATGCATATGGCAATCCGAATTGTGTGATACCGGCTGTCAGTTGAACCCATTCCAGGTAAACAAATTTAACAAATAAAGTTTATTGGTTTTGTAAAAAAAAAAAAAATCAAAAAATCTTGAAAACCAGATTTCTAGACTTAAACAATCGTCATCAAAAGGTTATAAATCACAATGCTACCGTTATACAAAATAACTAACGCTGGTGTAGTGCATGTCGTCTGAGGTTCTGACCTTGAACTAACGGCGGTTTTATATACAAAATAAACGACAGACTTTCGGGTATTTCCCAGCTTACGATACTCTCGGCTTTCTGCAATTGAAGTGAAAAGTACCGCCAATAAAGATCAAGAAAATATCAAACACTAAAGCACTTTCAAATATTGATTTAGTTCTTTTTAATGTTAAAATGTTAAATTTCATAAATCCGAAACATATAGGCATTTTCTCGGCGCGAGATGTGAATGTACACATCATATCAGAAATGTGTGAAAAGTATAATCAATCAAATAGGAAACTTGATTACAGCAGATCAAATACCATAACCCTAAAACTCTGTCCAAAACGGTGATCTCGATGAAGATATTTTTAACGCTAATTTGATAAACTTACCAGAAAGTATATATGCATACTTCATTGAAAACGCTAATCATTTACCCTTTACATACATTGCGTGTTTAGAAAACCCTCACAAATATTTGCCTTTAAGCTTTGAAAAAAAAACTTTTTTTGAAGTGAAAGTCACTCCTTTCAGGAAATATTTAAAATATAAATACGTGTAAACAGTCTACATCAGCATCTGCCGGTTTCATAATTTGGTCACATTTCTAAAAAATATCCTTCAATCTCATGTCTCTTACTATCCTTTCTCTGCATACTATGATACATTATCTTGTTTGGTCTCAAATTTTAGTCTGACCTTGTCAGGTCGGGTTTCTTTGGTCTGATCCCAAAGCTAGTCTACATCAGCATCTGCCGGTTTCAAAATTAGGTCTCATTTCTCAATAATATCCTTCAATATCATGTCTCTTCCCATCCTTTCTATGCACAATATAAAATATAAACTGGTTTGGTCTCAAATTTGGACTGGCCTGGTCAGGTCAGTTATCTTTGGTCTGTCTCTCAAATTGTCTTGTCTTTTTGGTCTGGTCTCAACAATTAAAAAGTGAACACATTTTGGTCTCTGATCCTTGGGCCAGACCAGACCAGACCAACCATTGAGACAAAACTAATGGGACCAGAACAGACCTGACCAAAATTTGGAACCGAACCAAATAGACCAGGCAAGAAAAACCAAACCAGACAAGACCATTTTTATCGTTTGCCTTCTTTCTCCTTTTCCACCTGCAACTTCCTTTCTTCTCACTAAAAATGACCAATTATTTAATATTATTGACAATTTGCATGTGTTAAATTATCTCTGACGTATCGATACAACTCGGCACAAATATGCGTATGCTTTAAATTTTAATTTAAAGAATTAAATGTAAACAAACATTGTTGAAAATTACTTTTATTGCAAGTGCAAAACCTGCAAATATTGATATATATACTTATTACAAAAACAAAACAATTATAAAATATGTAATTTTCCAAAACAAATTCTCCACTCATTGCTTGGTTCCCTTTAACGATATGTCATTAACGCAATAGTTCTTCAAGCCTTATATATTATGCCGGTATCATCACAGTTGGAACAAATCATTACACAATGGTTATGTTTATAAATATAAACAAAATCACCTGTTAGTTTCCACGTAAGAGATTGTAAATACACATACGTGTATTATCGTGGAATAGATAACGTGTTTGGAAAACACTGAGAAACGTTCCAAACTATTTTTGTAATATTTTCCAATCGCAAGCTATATTTTTTGTCATAAAGTTCAAACAAATGTTGAATCAATCTATCCTTCCATGTTAACAAATTATAGAACATGCTTTTGTGTCTTCTTTAACTCATTCATCTCTGAAGACACATTTGAACTCTTCCCAATTCAAAGGTTGGAACAGTTCATTATAAAACTTCAGGGGTTAATGAGTTAATGCTTAAAAGGCACCGTGATTTAGCTGTTGATCATTTAGTGCAGTAAAATAGTTACTGTGTGTGGCTCTCTGATTGTTAGTACCGTTGGCGAGTCCTAAATGGATGAAATGACCATTTAGTGCAGTAAAATAGTTACTTTGTGTGGCTTTCTGCATCTACAAACAGTTATCTTAAATCGGTATTTATTATGCGTATCAAAAGTGGTTGACTTTAGGGTAGACTGTCAGTCCCCGAACCTTGCCTTGTAGATAGAACTTATTCCGGTACGGTTAAAATGAAATACTAGTTTAAGAATAAATTATCTATTGTATTATCTAAGAGCATCACACCGGCATGGTTTATAGGAGCAATAATAACATGTTTGACATATAAATTACCCAATAACACCATGAACATGATGATCAAATAATCGAAAGTGTCTTAACATCGAAAACGTGGTAGAATAATGATGATAATTAACAAATCACTATAGAGTTTCTACTAATGTAAATATAACCACTACAGAGTTTCATACAGTTTATGAAAACACTACTGGTAATCTACGAATTTATTTCTAATTCCTACAGTTATATGTTATTGATCAAAAATAACAATAGATAATCTACTAATAAAAACAATCACTGCAAAACATCTATTATTAAATGATAAATTACTACAGATATTCTACTCCAATTAATGAAAAATCACTACGGATTAACCACTAACTAAAAAAAATGGAATTGATTATCTAATAATTTATGAAAGTCACCTCAGATAACATATTTATCAATAAATCACTACAGATAACTTACTAATTAAAAAATCACTTCAGGTAATCTAAGGATAAATAAAAATGAAAATATATTATCTACTACATAGTAAATAACAAACTATTGCAGATTATCTAATAACTATTAAATCATTACAGATTAGCTAATAATTAATAATAAAAAACAACAACACTTTAACTACTTGTGAAAACAAAACTACAGATTATCTACCTTTAAATTACAAATCACTTCTGACTATCTTATCAAAACCAAATCACTATAGGCAGCTAACGCCGTCTTTGCTTATAAAACAAATTGTCGAAGATAAATAGATTATCTATTGATTTACAAACACATTCACCACAGGTAATCTATTAATTGATAAAAATAAATCACTACAGATGATCTACTTATTTACAAATAAAATAACCAAAAAAGGTGTTTTGGAAATATCAGGTATCTGACACACTTACAAGATTTTCATTCGGCAGATTCGTGCTGAAAGTCAGAATTATACAATCATAATACCATGATGCCATACGTGATACCTGCATATATTCAATAGCACAACAATGTTTACAGGTACGTGTGTACGTTTTTAAACTTTTTATTACATATAACACTGGAAAAAAATCGCCAAAAATGCAGAAAACATTATATGTGAACATTTTTTTTTTATAAAAGTTATAATAATTTAAAAAAAACAATAGAAAATAAACTCTGATAAAAAATAAGCTTTGACAATAAAAAAAAAATCATACTTACTCTTTAATAAACTTTAACTATGAAAGCTAATACAGTGTAATAAATATCGAGTTACTGTAAATCGTTAAACAAATCATTGACATGAGACAGCGATTGCATAACGTTGGAGACAGGATTCACCTCAATATTGTCAAAGTTCTTACAATAATTACAACTATTAACTATATAAGGGCTGAGACATAGCCAAACACTTTA
Organism: Mizuhopecten yessoensis; assembly: GCF_002113885.1. Classification (NCBI taxonomy): domain Eukaryota; kingdom Metazoa; phylum Mollusca; class Bivalvia; order Pectinida; family Pectinidae; genus Mizuhopecten; species Mizuhopecten yessoensis. Next base: position 1,469,992 of record NW_018407426.1, read on the forward strand.
AATATAGCACTTCCGTTGACAACATATTACTTCTGTTGATAACATAGCACTTCTGATGATAACATAGTACTTATGTTGATAACATAGTACAACTGTTGATAACATAGCACTACTGTTGATAGCATAGCACTTCTGTTGATAAACTAGTACTACTGTTGATAACATAGTACTACTGTTGATAACAAAGCACTACTGTTGATAGCATAGCACTTCTGTTGATAAACTAATAATGCTGTTGATAACATAGTACTTATGTTGATAACATAGTACTTCTGTTAATAACATAGTACTACTGTTGAGATCATAGCACTTCTGTTTATAACATAGTACTACTGCTGATATCATAGCACTACTGTTAATAGCATAGCACTTCTGTCGATAAACTAATAATGCTGTTGATAACATAGCACTACTGTTGAGAGCATAGCACTTCTGTTGATAAACTAGTATTACTGTTGATATTATAGTACTCCTGTTGATAACATAGTACTACTGTTGATATCATAGCACTTCTGTTGATAACATAGTACTACTGTTGATAACATAGTACTTATGTTGATAACATAGTACTTCTGTTGATAACATAGCACTACTGTTGATAGCATAGCACTTCTGTTGATAACATAGTACTTCTGTTGATAACATAGTACTTCTGTTAATAACATAGTACTACTGTTGATAACATAGCACTACTGTTGATAACATAGCACTACTGTTGATAGCATAGTACTTATATTGATAACATAGTACTTATGTTGATAACATAGTACTATTGTTGATAACATAGAACTACTGTTGATAACATTGCACTACTGTTGATAACAGTTCTTATGTTGATAACATAGTAGTTCCGTTGATAACATAGTACTTATGCTGATAACATAGTACTACTGTTGATAACATAGCACTTTTGTTGATAACATAGTACTATTGTTGATAACAAGGTACTATTGTTGATAACATAGCACTTCTGTTGATAAAATATTACTTGGATATTTATTACCAAGATACTCTGTCATATAGAGTAACGACAGAGGCGTGTGTCCATACAATTGGATGACATGATTGCCGGTCCGCATACAAAACGAAATCCTGGGTGAGACCTCTCCGATTCTTGAAGATAACCGTAATTTCAGTCTTCACTGTCACTAAAAAAGTAAATAGAAAATACAGTTGAATACATCATCTGCTCAAAATATACAAGGACAATCCGGGGAATTTTATCTATTTATTGGAATAAAAGTATAAACGCTTAAATTTAATAGTATAAAACTGTTCTGTCTGAACCTAGTGTTGATAGTGTTTCTGGAAAGTAAACGTATCCATACCTGACAATGTCGACAATCTTGTTCAGATTGGCCAGCTTCGTCCGTAGGACATCTGCTGTGTTGTCAGCACTACTGCGAACCCATCCTACTAGCCACCGGGCGACTGTGTTATCAAACGTGTCGGACGACTCGTAGTAACCCTTAGAGCTAGACGTGAACAGCATCTCCAACTCGACAGGGATCTTTCCTTTAAAAAAATAATTAATCGACAATTTTAAAGATTTTTTTTAAAGAAATATGCAATTTTGTATTTTTAGAATAGGATTCAGCCATTCCTAAATTTAAAATGAAAACTGAATTTGAAACTGGAGTAAAAATAATTGAATGCCTTGTCTCTCATATTTGTGTACGCTCGTGAAGTTATTTTGAAAAAGTCTTGGTAAGTGAATACTTTTTTCTTAATGTTCACGTTAAATCCAAACCGAGAGATAGGCGAACAAGTATTAGACCTGCATGAGGTATTGTCACCTTTTTTAAAAGTAAGGTTTTCAATTATTCAATTTATGGTTTCTGTTCATAAATGCTACATCTCACACAAATTTACAAGTTCTAGCATTGACTAACCATATTTGCTTGTCAGCATCTTGTGTAGTTTTCTGGCGGGAATTGGAAGTGTAGAGCCCGTTACATCAGGTGTCGGGATCACACAGTCTCTTATGGCATTGATCCCTGCTTTGATCTTCCTATCGTCTTCCTCATCCATTGTCTCATTGATTTTATCATCTTGGGCCCTTTGGAATATTGTCCTCACGTCGCTAAATTGATTAGCAATATCCAAGTTGTGCTGCATCAACTGATCGGCGGCCTTTTTGAAATCTCGTGTCAGTGTTGCAGTTAAATCACTGAAATGAGCTTCCATCACGTTCATTTTGTTTTCCACACTGCCAAGTGTTTCCTGTTCAGTATGATAAAAAATATGAACCTTACGGTCACAACACAATCATATATTAATATCTTCAGCACATATATTGACATGCTATACATGTAATTTTCGAGTGTTAAACGCTTTAACTGAACAATCACTTGCACGTACAGTTACTAACATTTTAAAACACAATGGTCCGTTTGATTTTGATTTGTCGTTAAAAGTCATTTGTAATACCGGTATATCTCTGAAAATTTCATTCTTTTGAGAGAGCAATGTATTGATATTCACATTATGTTAACTAATTCTATATTATGTTAATTAATTCTACACAAGATATATAAATCTGTATAAACATTACAAATTGTCAACATAAAATGCAAAATATATACATTGAATTCAACTGCATAAGAAAATGTTTAATTCACAAATTGTGCGTCCAGGTCATCATTACTATGTTTAAAAGTGTCTATTACAGTCGTTAAGATATAATTGAGTCACATGGGTAACATGGCTAAGTATAATTCGGTTTTAAAAACGTAATGAATCATCGCCCATTTGGTGCAGTAATTCTTGCTGCATTGTATCCATACACAATAGATATGTACCAATTTGTACGGGTTTTTTTATCTGATAGATCTACACAATATTTTTTCTTCTAAAGCTCCAGGAGTGTCCCGTAAAACAAAGCCAGATCGTTGTGTTTTGTGTTGGCCAGACTTATGATACTGGTATAAACGCTCAACACCCACACACCTACTCAAGTCAATGGGGTCAGACACATAATGATTTCGTCTGCTATAACAAATCTTACAAATCTAAAGGACCGTGGAAGATTAGCCTTTGTCTTAATGTTATACATATTTTACACCATATTCAATGCCCTAGTAAAATTAAAAAATCTCGATTATTCTTTTAAATATGAACTTCCTTTTTCGTATTTTACAGATAATGTAAGATAATCGGTAATGCGTATGTGCACATGATAAGCTATAACCTGTATAGTGAATAACTTGGTATCAAATGTAAATGTTTTGTCAATTAACCCGTTTTATGTTTAATATTCCTGTATCTCGTCAGCTTTATATATACACATTTTGTTTAGTGTTCTAAATATGGGATCTTTTCTAATACACGTATTGCCTTTGGTGACACTATCAACATGTGATTTGTATTTATAGCTCCAGCGAAATTCGTATAAAAATAGATTTGAAAATTTTCATTGTCATCTAAACCATCATTGCAATATTATACATTATTTCAACGAGATTTTTTTTTGTTATTAAATACAATGTCTTTGCTTTATGTACAAATAAAATCATATCAGAAACAATACCATTTTCAACACTTGATCCTAACTAATTAAATATTCCGAGACTTACCTCCAACCGTCGAACTGTGAGCTCTAGCATTTTCTTGTCATCTGCAGCAATATTTAAGGTTTTAATCACGGTGTCCGTGTATATGTCTAATTTCTTAGTATCTATCGTTTCCTCGACCTTAATGACTCCGTCGTCCCCGAACATAACATTTTTACAATTTTGTAATATTACAGTTTTCTCCATCTGTTCCACCATGGTCTTGATAACATCCATCAGTTCCTTATTCTGCTTCTGCAGTTCCTCATTTTCCAACGTTATCAGCCTCAGCTTATGTTCCCGTTCGTCGATCATTGAGGAATCATCCTGCTGACCTTTCGTACAGCTGAAAAGGCTACCTCCAGAATTGCTCTTCTTTTTCTTCAGACCCGACTTGTTTCTAATTTCACTTCGTTTTTCGGAGGCCATTGTATTTGTTTATGTTGTCTCCCTGAAATTAGATTATCATTTTCATACCATCAAAATGCAATTTAATTAAAATGCAATGCAAATTGTAAGGAATGTAAATCGTTAGAATCCATCTATTAATTATTACGACATTATCAATTAAATTAATTATTAATGACTCAATTTTTATCTATGAATTCAGATGCGTTCATGTCTCAATTTAGCACTCCAATCAACGCTTATGTGATTGCACCTATACAATTTGGTAATAGATACAGTATCGGTAAAAATGAATTGCACTGCGTCACACAGATGCTTCCTCCTTCTAGGACACATCAATGAAGCTAGGGGTCAAAACAGTGTATTGTCATTGGATTGATACATTAAAATCTTCATTTTTAATCAGATCGTTGATGTTTTTGTTCAAAAATGATACTAAGCATTCTCTTTTTGTCTTGAAATGACAGCTAACCCAAACGCGTTTAACCCTCTGTAACAATAACGAAATTCAGTCTAAAACGCGTATTTTAAAACTCAAAAATGGAATTCAGATGATTTCAAAGAGCGATAATTTGGTTTATGAAAATGAAATATGTATTTCATATGAATTGATTAAAGCCATAAAAAGAGCAAACTTTTTTTCTTTCTTAGTCACAAAAAGTTCATATTCAAAAAGGTTATACCAGTATGTATTTTAAACTATAACTTGGTTAACCAAAACAGACCTTTGAGAAAAAAAACCTATGCAAATTAGATCATTATACCAAACGAACTATTAAATTAAAACTACAATATTAACTACATTTTTATCCGACAATAATACGTCTATTTTAATATATGTCTCGTATGTTGTCACTGCTATGTATTTGTCTTAAAATTGATAATTTAAAGATAATATAAATTCCAAACCCTACTAACGGTATACACACCTACATGGTCGAAATACATTCGAAGGTCTGACTTACAAACAAAAATCAGTTAACTAGGGCACAATATATCATCAATGATCAAACAAATAGTTAACTTTCAGAATACATAAAAAGCAACAACAAACTTAGTGATTTTGCACCTACCAGTTGCAACAGTAAGACGCTCCGAAATAGGCTCACTCTCTTATCAAACCGCCATTTTTACCTGTACTATTTTTTATTTGGCCACGTTCGTTTTGGCTTATTGCCAGTTTATTGTACATAGAATTGATCTGAGAACGAAAAGGCGAAGTATGTTATATTTACACATGCCATGACACTCGTTTGGAAATTTCAGTTTGAATTAAATGAGTCCGTCTGGTGATTCTTTTTAATTTAAACAATTATTTGTTAATCAGATATTTTAAAACTACTCGATTTGTTACTGTCATAAATAATGTTAATGTTTATATTGTAATAAATCTTGGTCTATAATACTTGGAATATATCGGTCAGATATGTACACTAGATCATAGCAGGACAAATATATACCCCCTAGTCGGATTGTTGGTTTATTAGACACTAGTAGAGCTTGGAGTTAAGTGATTCATGCTTGTGAAAAAGAGACCCAAGTGCCTTACAGTCACCTGAAGTAAACCAAACGAATTTGGATGATATACGTGTCTACTGTTTATTAATATAGGATATCCACGAACGTTTGTACCACGAAACGGTCTAAATGGCTTCAAATCACAAAGGAAAGTACCCACCGACATTTCGTGTTATACAGTATACAGAGATATATTTCAGTAATAAGTTTTGTACAAAAAGAGTCCTATGGGTATATTTGCAGACGAAAATAGCGCATAAGTACTGATTTAAAACTGGTTTGATGTCAATTTTCATCAGTCATTCACCAAATGTAGAACGACTTCAATGTTGATGAAAATGTAGGAAAAGTAGTTTTTTTAAAGATTTATTAATACGCATTCTGAACCCACTGATGCTCCACCATTAGTAATTGTTTAACTCATCCATATTGAGCACATAACCCGATTGAACCAATGAAAGGAGACATTTTTATACACCGATTCCTGTCTCAGTTGTTCTGCTTTGCGAAGGAATTGTGAAGGCATGCGTTAAAAAAGGCTAACTAGTTTCAGTGGTTCTGCTCAGTGTAAGTATGTGTTCTGTCAGCTGTTTTCCATACATATATACCAATCAGTTCTGAAATTGAGCATGCACCACTAAAGACGAAGGGAAACATACGAATGAAAATTAGAAAGATTCCTCAAGCACTATTGGAGAAAAAGCTAAAATAGAAACTGTTTAAGGGGACAAAAGACCACAAAATCGACAAAATTTCAACTTTTCCATGCATGGGTAGATGATATATTATATCATTATACAATATTTATGCCTGATTCAAAGCAATAGTCACTATGGCAAGTTTGTTAACGATGTGAATATTAATGTTATCATGAACATTTTTTGTGAAAATGTACTGGCAAGTCGTATATGGGGTACGAAAACACCACAAAGATTACAAATTACTCCCCTTGTATCATGCCATTATACAATATTTATACAAACAGCATAATAATATTGCAACTTTTTGTAATTTTAATAAAACAGGTCAGAAATCAATGCTGAATGATACAGTGTCTGATATATACAGCACCCTAAAAAGTACTGACCATCACACCGTTTCATTTCATGTTACAGTAGTACTAAAAAGTATCAACTGCATGTACCAAGCATAGCGTAGCAAAGGCACCAGCATACGGTGGAATAGGCAATGGGGGTATTTCTCAAGTTTGTTTTGTGTGTGAAAGATAGGCGATTGGTGTCTGTGTTCTTTTTTATGTCACAGTTCTTCCGACCATACTACACATTTAACACACTTTCAGGCACATGTCACTGGTGAGAAACTAAAATGCGTTTCTTGGGAATTAAGTATATTTGGCAGTACATATCAAAAACTCTTTTGTAGAGAAAAAAACCCAATTTTGATATGTACATTAAATCTCATACAGAATAAGCATCACCGCAAACATTTAGAAACCAGAGCATACTATCATCACACAATTATGCAAATTGGTTAAACCTACAAATGTGTTACTTGCAGACAAATATAGGTTTAAAGGAACTTGACAAACCCAACAAACCTCTGTACATTACTTTGACCGACGAAAAAAGTTAATAATGTAAATTTTCGTTCAGTTCTTTTTGTGATGGAAGTGGTGGTAAATTTTGTGTTGTAGATAGGGAGTTTGCAGTTTCAAACTTTGTAAAAGGCTCTGGCTCTTTGGAACAATCTGGAAAACCCAAGAGAAGTGTACGTGACAATATATGATAGACGCCGGTCACTTTACCGTAATGAACATGGTGGTCAAAGGGCTCTAGATAGGACAAGGCATCCATAGATAAATGCGGCAAGAACATATCTACTTGTTCGCATGGATATAACTCTATTTTTGTATGACATGTTCATCCGGAGATATATATCCTGTGGATATGCCCGACACAATTAAATATTGATATATTTATTCCTTAACTCGCGGATCACAAGACTATATAGGTAATGCACACGAACCAACAATAGTGCATACGTACAGTGTTAAACCTATTTCTATTATAATTTCTATCATTCTTTGAAATACAGAATGACTGAATGCGTTGTTCATAGGCATTCTCATCCTCGATATCCAGGGCTTACGCTCACTTTCGCTCTCTACACCCCTGAAATATGTCATAGCGAAAGTGAAGGCTCGGTGTGCGCCACCTTGTTGATGAGACAAGAATACTAGTTCAATCCTTTGATGTACATCAAAAGAATCTCGCGGTCACGTCACGGTAAAAATTGTCAGGTTTTGAAGTCGGGCGTCTCTCCTTTGTCATCTTCGAAGGACATGTATCAGCCTAGCGATTGGTCATGTTTTTTTGCAAAGGACCAATCAAACAGCTATCTTCGTGCCTTCAATTTTGCTATGACATATTCCAGGGGTGCAGAGAGCGAAAGTGAGCGTAACCCTGGATATCGAGGATGAGGCATTCTGAAACCAGAGAAAACCCCTGATGTTACAACCATTAAAGTGCTTTTTATCTATCCGAATTGAGAACATGAACTGAAGAAACAAGCGATGGAAGACTGTATACATCGCTGTCAGGCTCAATTGTTCTGTTTTGTGGAGCTATGCGTTTGAATCAAATGTGTTTAAATTGTTTTCATTTTTTCACATCTTCTTCCAATCGGTATCAAATTTGAGCATGCACTACTAAAGACGAGAGAGAAACTTCAAATGACATTTGAGACAATTGCTGTTTAAACTTTTTAAGGCGGACGACTGGCAACAAAATAACAAAATGCAACAACAATTTAACTTTTTTTTTATTTTATGCATGTGTAGAGGATGTATTATACCATTATACAATCTTTATACAAACAGCACGATAAGGTTGCAGCTTCTTGCAGTTTTAATAAAAGAGGTCAGGAATCAAGGCTAAAGGATATAGTTCCCGATATAACCAACACACGGAGTAGTATTGACCATCACACTGTGCTATGATACAAAGCCACGCTAAAACAAGTTCATGTTATACCAGTACTGAAAAATGTCAACTACGTACCAAGTGTAGTGTAGCAGAGTAAATGAAAGTGTTTCACCAGCATACGGTGGAATAAGCAATGGATGTATTTCTCCAGTTTGTTAAGTGTATGAAAGATAACCGATTAGTGTTTATGTACTTTGCTATATCGTCAGTTCTTCTGACCATCCTACGCGTAATACATACTATCAGGCACAAGTCACTAGTAGGAAACGAAACTGAGTTTCTAATAAATAAAGTAAATTTTGCAGATAAAATCACAACTTTACCTTGTAGAATAAAAGCATTGGAATATGTTGAATTTATTTTCTTTCCTTTGAATACATGTCACAGCATTTACAATTGATTTGGTGAATTCCTTCGCTCAAACGAAAGTGTAGGATAACAAATTAATTATGAAGAATAGCACCATCGTAAACATTAATAAACCATGGTATCATGTTACCACTGATGTTTTGTTATTACTTAAGAGGGTTAAACTAACAATTTGTTCCCTGTGGACAAATTAAGGGTTTAAGGAGCTTGCCAAAGCCAACTTCCGTTAGTGCAATTGTTCAGAGAATGAAAACTATTGTCAGGTATGTAAATCTTCGTTCAGCTCGTGCAGTAATAGTAGTGAGGTTCATAAAAGACTTCTTTAGATCTTGGGACCTATATGAAAAATGTTCAATACATAGAGGAGGAAAGTTTATATGACTGGGAATAGGTGTTTAGGACTGGCAAGAACATATTTTCCAATGTATTTACTTTTTGTCTCTTGTGTACATTTGCTACACACGTTTCCTTCATAGAAAAGATAATCGGAGAAAAAATACAAGAAAACTAAAAGAGTACATAGGTAGTGTGTTGATACTATTAATGCTCTTTGTTCGCATGGATGTGACTAACGCTATTATTGTAATGACATGTTCATGCGAGAATATATACCATGTGAATATGCCCGACACATTAAAATCTTCATTGAAGTCTACAGTTTCAATTCCTTGTGTTCATCAGTCTGTATTAAGGTGAGACACAAGGAAATTATGAAAAAACTTTGGTTAAGAACTGTTTTAGTCTTAATTATAATAATTTATTCATCAACTGCAGAACTACTGAAGGGATGGTGAAAATGTTCGGAAAGTAATATATGTGTAAAGAACGGTGATGTAATTCAGCAATCTGACGAGATATATAAACCATTTGATACATACACCATCAACTTTGGTAAATAATGAAGGAGTTCGGTAAATTAATATGTTAAGAGAAACGTATATGTTTCAATGGGTTTTTTCGTTACAGGTACGTTTATATTGAGTGACTAGTTTCAATGGCTTTGTTCAGTGTTGGTATGTGTATAGACTGTCTGCTGTTTAACTGTTTTTGTTTAGTGTTGGTTTGCGTTTGTATAGAATAGCTATAACCTCAATGGTTCTGTGCATTGTAGATACGTATATAGACTGTCTACTGTGTTACTGGTTTGTTATTGAAAGTATGCGTATAAACTGTCAACTGTTTTACTGCTTTTTCTCAGTGTAGTTATGCGTTCATATAGAATAGCTACAACCTCAATATATAGTTTTGCTTGTATAAACTAATTAGCTGCTGTCTAAATAGTGTTGTACAGTGTATGTATGTTTTGGTACTGTCAAAATTTCTCCTCGAGAGAAGACAACCATGTTCGTTTTGTTAAGAAAGGTAACCAGAAGTACAGACTAGCTAGAAACAGAGGCATTGAGGATAACAGATGATAGTGATTCTTCATGAATGTAGGTAAGAATAAATGATTACCTTAAACTCGAAACACAGGTAGGTCAATCGAAATTGGATTGAAATTCATTTTACCAATAATATTAAAATAGGGTTTCAAAATAAAAATGATAATGCGTTCAATAAATAATTGAGGTTAAATAAGTTATAAAACCTGGAGAAGAGGCAGCCTTTTCTCAACAGAATTAACTGGTGTGACATCTGATTTAAAACAAATTTTATACAATAATAGTAATGCTAAACACAAGATGCATGGTGACATGATATGCTCCCCTTTGTGGCTGATTTTGATATACCTACTGATATCTACCATGTACAGCATAAATAATATATACACAATATATTCCGACAAACCCATGCATTATACAAACTTATCAATAAACAAATAAGTTAAACATAAATATCTTCATAAAATGATGTACCATTACCTCACCTGGAATAGGTTTCGTGAAGCTGTATTAACCCTTTCACCCCTATGTAACTTAGGTAAACTCTACCACGTATTAATATGGACAAGTCCATTATGGTTTACAGGGGTGAAAGGTTTACTAATTGGTGACACATGAAGGTAAAATTGGAGGTCATTTGTATAAAACTGAAAACAAAACATACATGTCATGGGATTCAAAAACCTCACTTATATCTGTGTTAAATAAAAAGGCAAATTTGACCATTTGACATAAGGATCCCTGTTCCACTGCTAAAAACTGTAACTACCGATTAGAAATGTCCCCCTGGCATGAGTATAGCTTCTATTAATCACTTCTGAATTGAAAACTATACCTTGTGATAAAATAAGTAAGATATAATCAGCAGCAGTGTTCTGAGTGTAAAAATTAGCAGCACTTCACAGGGATTCTAACCCTAGACTTCATATTGTTATAGTGATGGTCCAACCAACTCACCTTCCAGGTCGATGAAATCATTCTAGTCCAACTGTGCTACAGTTATATTTAAAATGAAATTAACAGGGGCTTACTGTTTATACGAAAAACGACAGTGCAGTGGGACAGGAAACCTTAATAGTCTTCATTGGTATTGGTAAATGTAGTGATACAACTGGATCCTGCAACTAGTTATTCAAATAAGTTCTGAAGATTTTTTAACTAAAGTGTTTTTCATATGGTAGTATTGTGTTTCTTTTTTTTTAAGGATGAATATTGTATTTCATTATTTTACAGGTTAATGCTGATGAAGGAATTCAACGAAATAACGACATGACAAACTTTTCTATTTAAAAAAAAAAAAAATGGGGGGGGGGGGGATTTCTCTCTGAACGTTTATATTTGTGTATCAGTAACCAACATAGTTTTTTTTAACAATATTTAAACAAGAGGCCCAATGGGCCTGCATCGCTCACAAGGTATAAAACTCCCACTTGTAACCTTAAAGTGATCTAAAATAAAGCTACAGCCAAAATATCAGTATTTATGATTAAAATTTGTTCAAAAGACCCTGTTAATTTTTTTCAAAACATTTCGCCCCTGTGATTGAAAGTCGAACAAAGTCATTATGTTGAACACATTGTATAGCCTTTCATCTCAGGATGAAGCTTGCAAAGTATAAACATGCTGGGACCCATGGTTATTCATAAGAGGTTGTTTAAAGATTTTAAACAAATTTGACCCCTGTGACCTTGAATATAATTGAAGGTCATTCATTTGAAAAAACTTTGTAGCCCTTCATCTCAGCTAGCTACTGGCCAAATATTATCACCCTGGGCAGTTTGGTTATTGAGAAGATTTTGTTTAAAGTTTTTAACATATTTGACCCCTGTGACCTTGAATATGGTTGAAGGTCATTTATTTGAACAAACTTTGTAGCCCTTCATCTCAGCTAGCTACTGGCCAAATATTATCACCCTGGGCAGTTTGGTTATTGAGAAGATGTTGTTTAAAGTTTTTAACATATATGACCCCTGTGACCTTGAAAGTGGGTAAATGTCATTCATTTGAACAAACTTGGTAGCCCTTGATCCTAGTATGCTGCTGACAAAATATCATCACCCAGGGCATTTTGATTATTCAGAAGAAGTTATTTGAAGGTTATTTAAGACAATTGACCCCCTGTGACCTTGAATATAAGTCAAAGTCATTCACTTTAACAAACATAGTAGTCCTTGATCCCAGCATATGCTACTAACTAAATATCAACATCCTGAGCCTTTTGGTTATTCAGAAGAAGTTATTTAAAGGTTATTTAAGACAATTGACCCCCTGTGACCTTGAATATAATTGAAGGTCATTCATTTGAACAAACTTTGTAGCCCTTCACCCTAGCACGCTACTGACCAAATATCATCTCCCTTGGCAGTTTGGTTATTGAGAAGAAGTTGTTTAAAGTTTTTAACATATATGACCCCTGTGACCTTGAAAATAGATGAAGGTCATTTATTTGAACAAACTTGGTAGCCCTTCATCCCAGTTTGCTTCTGGCCAAATATCATCACCCTAGGCCTTTCGGTTATTAAGAAGAAGTCGTTTAAAGTAAAATATTGACGCCGGACGACGGACGGACGACGGACGGACAGACGGACGGACGGACGACGGACGCCGCACCACGGCATAAGCTCACTTGGCACTTCGTGCCAGGTGAGCTAAAAAGTGTTACATGAATGACGTAACACACAGACTTCCTGGGCTTATTGCAAGATAAATAGAGAATGTTTCTTTCTGATCCAATATGGTGTGGAATTCCTGGCTATAATATTTTGGAGATTAAACCTTTTGATAGGCTTTATACTGTATAACATTGAATAATTCAACATTGGCTAGCCATCTTTAAAACTTATCATTTAATTTTCTGTCTTGAAATACAAGAATTGTTTCATAACTGATTTTGTTTTCAAACGCAAGAGTAATGACATATGTACAATTCAATGTATGATTGATAAATGAAACCAAAATTGTACAGTCATTTAATACTTACAACAAAAAGCTATGAAGCTCTGAGTTATCTCCCTTAATAAGCACATTCCAGTTCACTAAGTGTGACATCAGTTTAGTGATTTCCACACGACCGATCACTGATGCTGCCCCTTACCATTGACATGAGAAAAATTGCCATTGGACATACTTCCATTTCCTAGGTAAATTTGCATCGGGGTATAACTCCTTTTATCTATGACAAACTGCTAAGGGAAATAGCTCTACTTATAAATGTCACACTGCCACATGACATAACTTTAGTAATAGAACATGGCTTGACTTTGGCTATATGTACTTTATAAACAAGCATTTTGTACAGTTGAAAAACAAATGTTAAAATGACAGCGAGATGTGTAAAGTATAACTTATAGATGCGTATATGTTGAATGGCTTAAGATGCGTATATATAAAAGATGATGTTATTTTACCCTGTCACATTATAATGCAACTTACAGATTATAAATCATTTTCATTAAATACAATTATATTAAATGTTGATATTTCCCTACCTGTACTTGAAACAACAACAGTGATGTATGGCAATATATCAGTGCTCTCATCATCCTTAATGCAACAGGACAAAAACAAAAAAGCAATTCTCAATAAAATCAAGTGAAACTTTCACAATTCAATGTACATAATTGTAAAACTAGACTGTTTAAAACATTATCATATCCTAGATATTTATATACAAGGGAGATAATCTAAACTGGCAAGGGAGGTAATTACTCAGGGATGGCATTGTTACTGATGCCTTAATCAGTTACATATACACATTCACACATACTTACATGCATTAAGAATACTAGTAACTCCAAATATAGATTGTAGCATTTTGTGGATGACTTTCTTCCATCATATTCAGTTCAATTTTTCACCTATAAATTAGTATTGTGATTCATAACACTTAATATAAGTGACCATCTGTACATTGCAATTTGAACTCTATGTATACATTTCCGAAATACTTCATAAACTTAAATGTTCACCTGTCTTGTGTGACCAATTTTCACTCCCTTTCAAAACTATACGGTATCCTTATTTTGAATATAGAAAATAAGAATAAAATTATGACCTAAATAAGATAATACAACACATTTGCTATCAGTATTCGCCTGAACTTGCCATTTTCATAATTTAAGTTTTTACAGCTCACTGCTATGGCAGACAACACAGATATTTCAGATATCAAATACGTTTGTACACAGAACCCAGCAATGAACTTAACTCATTCACCCCTGAGGACACATTTGAACTCTTCCTATTCAAAAGTTGGAATAGTTCATTATGAAATTTCAGGGGTGAATGAGTTAAAGTCTTACAACGTTGTACATCACAGCTTTGCCCAAGCTTTTTCATTCCATATTACTAACACTGCAACTTCAAAGCTTATCAAAAACATTGTCATATCTAAAATATATCTTTATCACCATTGTTTCTGAACAATATCACATGATTTCTGCAAAGAGTCTTGTAGTACAACATTTATAGCACATCTGACAACAGCTGAAAACCTATAACTAGTATATACGAGAATCTGTGATCCCAAAAAACTACCTGGGCCATCCATATAAAATTGTTTCCCAACTCACATTTATTTCAGTTGGTAGGTATTGATATTTCTATTTTTAGACATCTCATATATCTACATAAAAAAGTTTCAGCACTTTTTCTGCAAAAATAAATAAATACTGACAGTTCCAAAGAGATATTTGAGTAGGTGCACTTTTTAGTGTGTCTGCAAACAAACAGTTTTTATAAAGGACAGCCCTGGCCTGATGCTTTAACTAATTCACCCCTGAAGACACATTTGAACTCTTCCAGTTCAAATGTTGGAATAGTTCATTAAGGAATTTCAGGGGTGAATGAGTTAACATGTATCAGCTAAGGTAGTTTATATTATAGTCTGTTATTCCAACAGCTTAGCTTTATGCTTTAACACATATAAGCCAATCTCCTGTGATGTGTAATGACCTCTTTCAGGTATTTTTACCTAATAATTCAGATAAATGTGTAAAAAGTTAATTGCAGCAAAAACATCACCAAACTTTGTGTACCACTTTCTGTTGAAGGTATTAAACACCACAAAATATTTTACAAATTAAACATAAAGATCACATTCTATAATCTTAAATACACTTTTGGCATTTTGAACTCTCATTTACTTTTCTGAGCATTATATTTAATCTTGATTTATTAATAATATGTATGTTTTTTTGTATATGGCATTACTTTACATGGCATTACTTTGTATGGCATTTTGAACTTTTTCAATATTTGAGATATTACAAAATTAGAACTTTTTTTTATTACATACACATAGTCTGCAGACAACATACTCAGCCAATTGGATCCAAAACAACCAGTATATGCATTTTCCTCAAATTCATACATATTACTCAGAACTGTATCGCTGCCGTGAGGCAGGCAATAAGACAACAATGTAGGCAGCAAATACCAGCTTTTGTCAAACAATGCATACACGTCAGCATTGATATATTACATTGATTGTCAGCATTTATCGAAGAATACAGTAATTGTTAGCATAATCGTATAATGCTGTGTTATTCCAACAAAGGTTTTAGTATCGCAATCTATTCACCTTTTTTATGTTATCACAATTACTAATGAACCCCACAAATATATCTGTTGACTCAAACTACGGTATAAGTCTAAGAAAGGCATGACTAGATTGCATGGAATTTATTTGAAATACATTATTTGTTTTCACATCAACACTACTGTCAAAAGAATTAAGTATTATATATACATTTAGTTATCCTCTTAAAAAATCTGTTAATTTTTGTGAGTTTGTCACTTTAATAATACATAAACGGTAACTTTGATAAAACTTTGAAGAGCTATGTTATTCTAAAACTAGAAAGTACCCTTCAACCTTTCATCTGCTAAAACGTAATTCAATTTCAAATAATCCTGGCACAGGTTTAATAAATGAATTTCAAACTTCAATTGTTGCCAGTTTCAAAATTTCTCCTAAAATCAAAATCTATATTTAACAGTGAAATTGATATCACATTACAACTGTACTGCTCCATATATGATGAAAACCCCAAACGTTTTTAAGTTATGCCCTGAACCTTCTCAGGATCATTCAGGATTCTATAACATATTTTATTGGATGATTATCAAGTTTTAAAGATTTAAACTTCAAGTTGGTGATAAGGTCTTAACCAGCAGGAACAAAATTCACCATTACTATTCAGACTTGATAGCTACCTCAATTGAGTTTCAATAATACCTTCCAGGTAGATGTAACTAAGAACTCTTGGTTGAAGGAAATCTAATTCAAGATATTAAAATTCTGAAGAAAACACAGGAATTTATACAAAAACCTATTAATTTCTTCAAAAGACTGAAAAATCCTGAATTCACATAATAGTCCAATATACCAGCTTCAAGTTCATAACCTTCTGCTTCCTCTCAAAGTCCCTCTGATAATATTTGAAACATCAGTTTAATACTTTTATCATTGCATTTATCAATAATTGCAGATAATTGCAAAGTAGGATAATGGCCGACTAATAATAAAATATCAAAACTGATAAAATTTCAGAGATTTAGTTTTTATAAGAGGCTGCTGACAAATGGGAGTTGTTTTCCCCTCATAATCCTTTTTGACACAAGGATAGGACCTAAGAGTAGAGGGTAATTTTCTTCAGCATATGTATGTATGCAACATTATTCTGTCCTTATTTGTCAAAGTTTATAACACATACAACAGATTTCAATAGAGGTTACTTTGTCTCAGTGATAGGCTTACAACACCATAATTGGATTTAACTAAAGAAAAAGTTTTTGTTTTTTGTGACGCATATTCAACAAAGGTGACAGGTTTTAACTGTAAATGGTAATTTTCTTCGTGATAGGTTTGCGACACATGTGACAGATTTTGAGTGCCTCGCCGCACTTGTTGCAGACACTGTGCCCACACAGGAAGACCATGTCTCGTCGTCGCTCCATACAGATGGTACACAGTATGTTCTCCTCCATCTCCTGTAGGCGGCGTTGTAGTACGTTGGACTCGGAGTCTGTCGACAGGGAATTACTGTTTATCTGTAGTTTGGTTCCATCTAAAATTACATACATTCAAGATGATCAGTATTGATCTCGTAACTTATGATATAAAGTAATAACAACAGAATGGTCTAATATTTCTTTGCTTATATATTCAAGATACTAAGAAAATAATTTAACTTCCTTTTCTGTAGCTTTTTAATCTCAATTTTCACACAGAATAAATATTTTAGAACATATTTCATACAAAGAACGATTTGCTGTCAAACCTTTTTGACAAGAAACTCAACATCTTAAATAAACACATTCTACTTTGGTTGTTTAAATAATGTCATAAACACTTTTCAGGTGAGCTATATTTTTTTATAATTCAATTTACTCTAGTGCTAACAGGAGATTAGAATTGTGGAGTTATCAAAATGTGACTAAGAATTGGTGTTTACATTTAATTAATTAGGATGGATGTTATTTGTATTCACAAATTACAGGTAAGTCAGTTCAGCGGGTCAGTTTGGTGATTTACTGTTTGTTTATAGCTCAGAGACAAGGGTCCAGTAGCTGAGGAGAAAGTGATAATGTCAAAGGTTAAGAGCTTTACTAGTGTGGTATCTTTAGACCGTAGTCCAGTCCTCATATTTCAGAAAGAGTTAGATATGAATAGGTATGTGGTCATTCTGAGGGATTGAGATATAAATAGGTGTGTAGTCATTCTGAGGGATTGAGATATAGATAGGTGTGTGGTCATGCTGACGGACTGAGATACAAATACAGGTGTGGTCATTTTCAGGGACTGGTGTATTAATAGGTATATAAAGGTAAATAGGGAAGGCATGTATATCTAATGAGCTGGCCAGTTACTGGTATTAATAGATTTTCTAGTCCATACATCATGGTCTAATTTTAGACACTAATTTTGTACTAGGTGGTTTTCATAGTTTGTATTTAGAAGAAGCTCTATATTTATCTAGTCACTCTATCTTTTGTTTATCTTGTCTTTGGTGATATTTAGTATATTATACAATTAACTAATTTAAGTCAGTCTTTGGGTATTTTAGTTTATGATGGTATTGGCTAAGTTTAGTCTGTCTTTGGGTATTTTAGTTTACGATGTTATTAGCTAAGTTTAGTCTGTCTTTGGGTATATATTAGATTACGATGTTATTGGCTAAGTTAAGTATGGCTTTGGGTTTATTTAGTATATGATGTCATTATCTAGAAATAGTAGTACTTATAAAAGGGATGTTAGGAGTTAAAGAGGGGAGTAAGTTGAGAATTAAGATTTAGTAGACAATGAAGAGTCACTTCCGAACAGAGAGTTTTGAGAAAATTCTGTAGAGAAGAATTAATGATGATTCGGAGAGTATTCTGTAGACTTGTGAGGAGTCTAGTAGAGTGATTTGTAGAGTGAAGATTTTAGTAGTTTGTTGAATTTAGCAGTGTATTGAGTAGTTTAGACTTCACTTATTCAGTTATACTGCTTTTGAATGACATTTTCAGACTTCCAAAGTTTGGCTTAACTATTTTATTTAAAGGAATTTCAGTCGACTTAATTTGATCTCAAATTTGATATTACTAAGAGCTTATTACAAAGTGTGTCAATTTTGCTTTGGTTATACACTTCACTCCTGAAGACACTTTTATCTAACAATTTACTGGAACTAGTAACAAGTACATTGATTTAATTTCTTTTAATAAAACTTAAGTTCACTTTATGAAATCCTGTATGTTGTGTTTTTATAAATTTCATTTGTCAGACAAACTGAACAACTGGACTATCATTAAACATAGAGAAACAAACAAATCATTAACCCTTTCACCCCTAGGTACCTTTAGTAGACTCTACCGTGCATTGATCTGGATGAGTCCATTATGGTCTACAGTGGTGAAAGGGTTAATCGTAACAGAATGACAGTAACCCACTCAAGATTAAACTTGCACTTCAAAAGAATTCAATTTTGAATACCCTCACAACATAATGGTTTTTTTTAAACATCAACAAGAACATCATCCTACAGTTACCTCTGGAAACCTTGGCCTCTATGTTGACTTTACAGGTCAGGCAGCGCTTTGGTTTCATACTACAATCCTGACAAGTGACCACATGTTCACAGGGCAGGAACTTGATGCACGCCATTTGCTCTGAACACACTACACATTCAATGTCCCCGTCACTGGCCTGCTGCATCTCGGATTTAGTGCCAGTCGCACTGCAAAAACAAAAAGTATGATAAGAAAATAATATTGTAATTTGTGTTTGAGTTATTTTATTCTTTTAGGATTACCTACCTCCTACCTCCCACATATGATAAATTTTAAGGAAAAGCCCTAAAACTAATATTAAATCAACTTCATGCCAAAATTGTTGAATAACATATGTGTAACTAATTAATGAACTAAGTTCATATGCATAAGTTCTTTTTACATATATTCTGGAACTCTTTGGAAAAGAAGGTGCTTACCATACCATATAGTATGAAAACATATAACCATGATCTAGAATTTTTATTAAACAAGTACCTGTAATGGTTTATCCAAAGATACTCAGATAGTTCAATAAGACTTGTTTTTTCATTAATGAAATCATTTTATTTTTTCAAAATATGTATACTGTAGAATCATATTTTCGTGGGGTGAAAATTTTGTGGTTTTCATATACTAGCCTATTTCAAGGACATTAAATTTCGCTGATTTCTGATTTTCCCCTATCTATATTACACCAAATATAAGTCTCTGCGGGGATTTAATTTCGTGGATTTTTGTTATCCACAAAATAAACGAAATTAAATGTCCCATGAATATTTATGATTTTAAAGTATTTAAAGATTTTTTGGAAACATAATTTTGTTCCTAATCCAAACTACTATCCATGATACTGTATATGACCTAATAAAAGTCATACACACATTGATTTGAACAAAATCAGATAGATTGCTAATTATTCCAAAAATTTCCAAAAATAGCCATAACAGACAATTTTTTCAAAGGAAGTCCATAAGTTATGGTGATAGGGTCAGGAATGAGGCTCTTATTTGGTTAAATACACAGTTTCAAACAGTAGAAAAATTGTACTTTGATGTGGCGAACTGTTTGATGAGCTCCTCTGTACGTGCGTCACTGATGACATCCATTGGAGTCTTGCCCTGGTGGTTTTTCTGGGTGAGTTTTGCCCCTTGTTGAGCGAGATAACAAGCAATTGCAGGTCCCATTTGTTCATCATCCTCTGTCATGCCGAGTTGGTGTCGGATCTAAAAAGATACAAACGATTGTCATTACATTAACTAAAGGACAATGTTTTATTGTAGGTTTACACCTTACATACAAGAGAACAAGCCCAGAACTCCTTGCCGCCTGCTAGCAGTAAGCCCATTCTCAAATCTCCAAGGGTTACACTCACTTACGTTCTTTGCACCCCTGGAATATATCCTGGCAAAATTGAAGGCCCATGGTTAGCTATTTGACTGGTATCGGGTGAAAAAAAATCTGACCAATCACTAGGCTGATACCTAGCCTTTGAAAATTAAAGAGGAGCAACATCGGACTTCTTAGACAGTCAATTTTACTGTTACAGTGCTACAAAGGATCAAACAAGTCTATTTGTATCATCCACAAGATGGCGTGTACAAAGTCTTTGATATTGTCATGAAAATATTTCTCGGAAATTTGAGGATGCAGTAATCCCAAACCGTATCAATCTTATCATCTACCACGGCAAGCAGATACCGCCTCACTAAATGAGAGTACATATAATTGTTTTCTAATGATATGCCCATAACACCACTACCTGTTACTGCAATCTTGGATTCTAACAGAAACAAGCCAAAGGATATTGGGCATCAAGGATTGAACTATTTACAGGATTCAGTTGTTTAAAACAAATGTATGAATGAATGAATTGAGAACACACCTGTTTTGATAAAAAAGAAACATGATGTTTTTAACTCTAGGCAAGGAGTCAAAAAAAAAAGGTAAAACACATACTACATTAGATGGATTGAATAAAAAATAAATTCCTATTTACTCAAATATGGAACGCCTTTTTTTATTTCATTTTTTGAACAAAGTAAGGGAGATAACTCACAGCATCCAGCATTGGACTATTCTCCTTCTCTGTCGCAACAGTCTGCCTCATGAGGGCGAGATGGAGACAGGTATCACCATCTTCATCCATTACATTGACGTCTGAGCCACACACCACCAGGAGCTCAATGATGGACGTATGGCCCTGCGATACCGCCAGTAGAAGTGGGGTTTGTTGTCTGTTGTTACGATTCTCTATATCAGCATGGCCCTGTACAACATAAAAATAAACACATCAATAATTGGACAAAAAATGTCTTATAAACTCTTTACCAACTTAATAATTGTGGAAAGTAAACATGATTTTATAACCAATACAATTTTACAGGGACTTCTCTCACCATATCACACGAGGTCCCGATAATTCATATCAGGCAAAAATTGATCTGTATAGCAAACACACAACAACCAAACTGTACCATTATTCAGTATCACTAATCTGCTTATTTTTGTTCTAAGACCTACTTGCGAAATAAGTGTATTTGTGACTTCCTTATGTCCATTGAGAGCGGCAAGATGGAGGGCAGAAAATCCATCGTCTTTCTTTATATCCACGATTTGTCGACACTTAGCAAGAATCTTCTCTGTTGCTCTGTAATGTAATTTTTCAAATTTAAAAATCTTGTTCTGATATCATGAGACTCTTACATATTTATTTGTAGTAGATGGAGCTAGTTTATCTGATGAGATACTGATACATCAGCTTTTTGCTAAGCTATTTAATTCTCAGTTCATAAACCTCTTTGACACAATACTATAAAGCCTTTCAATACATTTTTTTCTTTCATATCCAGTTTTTATTTTTAAAGAACATTAACATATTGTAGGATAAATAAATCCTTTTTACCAACAGGTCATCTTTTTGCATTGTGAATTACAATGACAACAAAAATTAATGAATGAGTGTAGGATGGATTTCTCTTGAACTTGCAATGCCAAGGGATGATTATTTTGTCAGGATCGTATAAATCGCTGGAGTATAAATTGTGTGGCATCTCTTTCAAGCACTTGTGGTGTGAGCAAGTCAGAGCAACTCACAGAAAGTGAGAAAAATATGTTTACAAAGGACAAGGGTCATTAAGGGTCATTTCAGGCCCAATCAAGGATTTAGAATAAGTTGTTTTATTCGTAATCTGGAATATGTAATGCACAATTTTGTTGTTATGACAGGGCTTCCATACATGTGCATTGGAAAAAATCTGCACCAAGAAAGATACCCCCAATTAACCAATATTATGGTTATAACAGAAATCGGTAAATAAATTCCAGTTGAATTTTTTTACTTTTATATGAGGCCAAAAATGACCAATAATGACCCAAGTCCTTTATGTGTAGGGAAAATCATACTACTGGTATGCTTGTTTCTAGAATGTCAACATCATTATCTAACATTTGTCATCAAGTGTTCTTACAAATTGTTCCCTTTCAGGGCAGCATGGTGAAGCACATTGAATCCTCTCTTGTTTTTCAGTGTAAAGTCTATGACATTGACGTTCACCAGCAGGTCAATGATCTCCCGATTCTCTTTACCGATGGCATCGTGTAGGGCGGTGTCTTCATACGAGTCCTGTGCATAAACAGTTTATTGTTAAAATCACTCATAAGCAAGACATGTGTAACAAAGGTTACTATTTTTTCAATGCCTCCCCTAGGAGTCGAACACGAGACCTCTGTTTTACTAGTTTTACCCTCTACGGAATGAGCTAAAGAGAAATTATCTCCAGCCAAGTCGGTAGGAAGGGGTTAGTATTTTACCAGGGTGGCATACTCCCCCTCCAAGTAAGAATGTGTCCTGAGTTTTCCAGGGGTCATAGCGATTCTTGTGAAAGTATCGCAGAGCATATTTGTCAATATTTCCCGGGTCCCTATGTGGGCACCATTGTAACGGAGGTAATTGTTTTTCAATGCCTCCGCCAGGAGTCGAACCCGGGACCACTGGCATATTAGTCTTACACTCTCTTGAATGAGCTAAAGAGAAAGTCTCTCTAGCCGAGTCCGTAGTAAGCAGCTAGTATTTTACAAGGGTGACACATGTTTTGATAAAAATGATACAATGTACCATAACCATTACACATGTTTAAAATTAAGATGCTTGTAAATAACTAATAAATGGGGATACAAAGATAATCATTTTCATAATAATATTTAATAAATACACTTTTCATATATTGAACAAATATTCATTCAAACATTGAAGAAGATACGACTGTAATTAAATAGTATTTACATTTTAAACTGCTCCATCTGACAGTGAACCAGTCTGTCGTCATATGATATAGATACCTTAAATGACCTTGGTTTCTTTCTGTAGTAAGTCGTGTAATATTAACCCTTTCACCACTGTAGACCATAATGGACCCCTCCATATCAATGCATGGTAGAGTCTACTTAAGTTACACAGGGGTGAAAGGGTTATCAGTATTACAAGACCATAGAACATCAGATAGTTCTGGTTTCCACTGTTCTGTCATGGTATACCAGATTTAAAATTATCTGTAATACCTGATTTGAAATCTTGCCATCTGAGGCAAAAATCTAGACCAAAATCTAGTTTTATGAGATTCTTATAAACAGTTTTCTAGACATTGGGTGCAAACAAACTTAACTGTAAACTCATTTTAACTCATTCACCCCTGAAATTTCAAAATGAACTATTCAGACCTTTGAATTGGAAGAGTTCAAATGTATATTCAGGGGTGAATGAGTTAAAGATGGATGAGAAATGTTTTTCAGCATCACCTAATTTTGTACAGATAAGGGTATTAAACCCCAAATGAACAATGGAAGAACATCTACCATCTCCCAATTATTTTATCCTTTCGCTTGAATTCCCTGATCTATAACTCACAATGGCGATTGAATTCCCTGATCTATAACTCACAATGGCGATTGAATTCCCTGATCTATAACTTACAATGGAGATACATGTTATCAATCTCCATGTGGAATTTTAGTCCCCAACACCAATATGTTGAATCAATACCTGTATGTTGACGTTGCACTGATCATGTGCGAGGAGGATCTTGACACAGTCGAGGTGTTGTTTGTTGACGGCCACGTGGAGTGTGCTGCAGCCACCATTGTTCAGGGCGTTTATATGAACCTTCTGTCTCAGTAGTAAACGCATCACTTCAGCCTGATTCCTGTTTTACATACCATTCAAACTTCAAAGAGGTGCAAGTTAAGTTTCGGGTACCAATAGCAAAATGAAAACATAACGTGATGATGACTTTGAACAAGAAAGTTGTAAGGCAAATACCTGGAATATTAATGGTACTGTAATATTTTGCATTTTTTTTAAACATCAGGGTTTTAAATACTAACCTAATTCAATGTTTAATTAGATTTCATTGGATTTGTAATTTTCATTGTTTTGACAACAAACTTCCAATAAATTTTTCTTTGTGAAAAGGTAATGTTCAATAAAAAAAAATGTGGTTTTCTGCCCGAGTTGTATAAAGCAGATTAACGTATAATTTTGAAGCACTTACCCAAATGCTGAATAGTGGAGAGCCGAGTCTCCATCTTCGTCCTGGAGCTCCAGATTGGCCCCAGCATGTAGCAGGATCTGTACGATCTCCGTGTGTCCCTGATGACTGGCCACCTGTAGAGCTGTCTTACCTGAACTCTTCATGTCCACCTACAAAAGCCATGTTAACTTGAATGCTATGTATTGATATGCATACAAACCGCACATAATATTGATCAATTATGGACTTTATCTGAGGTGAACATGCATTTATATAGACCTGAAAAGGATATTATAATCGAGACAATGTCGAGGTCAATATAACTTTTCAGGTCCATATAATCACATATTTACCAAAATGAATAGTTCTTAATTATTAGATATGAAATCATGCTGTTTTCTTATTAAGCAAAATAGAAGGTAATAAAATTGGCAAGAAAAAATGACTGTTTTAGGCAGTGAACATTGTACTGTTACAATTGAACTGACATCATATGGAGAATATTAACCTGATGTATCTAAAAAATAGTAACTTAAGGTTAAAATAACACCAACCTCCACGTGATTGTGATTGACCAAATGAGAATATAGGAATAAGTTGTGATTGTAAATGCTAGATAATGATTAAAGATGTTTATTTCATAAGCTATCAGGATGATCATAACTAACCTTGTCAGGATGTTTACTGAATGAGCTATTGGGATGATCATAATTAACCTTGTCAGGATGTTTACTTCATAAGCTATTGGGATGATCATTACTAACCTTGTCAGGAAGTTAACTGAATAAGCTATCAGGGTCATATCAAACCCTATCAGGATATTTACTGAATAAGCTATCAGGTTCATAGCTTACCTTGTCAGGATGTTTACTGAATATGTTATCAGGGTCATAGCTTACCTTGTCAGGATGTTTACTGAATATGTTATCAGGATCATAGCTTACCTTGTCAGGATGTTTACTGAATAAGTTATCGGGGTCATAACTTACCTTGTCAGGATGTTTACTGAATAGAATATCAGAATGATCCTAATAAGCTATCAGGGTCATAGCTTACCTTGTCAGGATGTTTACTGATTAAGCTACCAGGGTCATAGCTTACCTTGTCAGGATGTTTACTGAATAAGTTATCGGGGTCATAACTTACCTTGTCAGGATGTTTACTGAATAGAATATCAGAATGATCCTAATAAGCTATCAGGGTCATAGCTTACCTTGTCAGGATGTTTACTGACGATCTCCTTGACGATTTCAGTGTGACCTTGAGCAGCCTCCCTTACAAGCCTGTCTGGTCCCGAGTCCAAGGACTTTATCTCCATCAGCTGTTCCAACAGGGAGGTCAAGCTCACTGTAAAATGAAAATATGGTTTAAAATTATTTTTATTACTTATTTTTACAAAGGAAATCAACATTTGAGAAGAGTATTATTTATGACAATTGGATGGCTCTTTACCTACAGACAATGCAAGGCCACACTTACCCAGCACACCAATTATTAACTGACCATTCTGCCTGTGAACTATTGCCCTCTATTTTACTTTTAGGTCTCCATTGTCAAACTTCACATCTTATCTCTGACTTCTATAAACAAGATCAACACTGATGACATTTGACCTTAATAACAGAGACTACCACTGCCAGCAACCCCTGACCTTGACCATTGCTTAGAGTGCTAGTGACCCTGATGTTTAAAACTTAAACCACCACTTATTACCCAGACTTGATTAACCTAGGCTAACCCAAGTGACCCCAGACTTTTAGCACAAAACCAAAATATCAGTCTCTGACTTTTAAATTCAGACCGTAGTTGAGCAAAGGCAACTAAATAAGGCAACCTTTGACTATTATTACACAATACAAACAATCTGCCATGACTCTGCATATTATGAACACGGCCCTCAACAGGTGACCCCTGACCTATACATGTGACCTCTTGCCAATATTTACCCCCTGAAGCCTCCTCACGCTCAGGTGCCGCCCCATTGGTGTTGTTGACATTTGGCTGCGCATGCTGGGCTAGCGTACAACTCGCAGGGTTCAAAGTCCATGTTTGACCAGCAGACACAGACACTCTGAGGTCCCCATCCGGATAGACCTTCAGTACTCGACCAGTCTTCCCTAGGGCCTACAACAGGGAGGCAACGTTTGGTTCGCAAATAATATCACAAGATTAAATGAGATACAAGAAAATTTAGACATATGTCGAAAATTTATAACAGTGAACATTTTGTGTAAAAGAAAACTGGTGTATCAGCATTGAACCGAAAAAGCTTACTACAAATCATATTTTAGAGACGCTTTACAAAATTTATAAATCTTGAAATTAATATTGCTGCAATACATACATTGTAAAGAAAAGGCAGTAGATCATATACTGTTTTATCTACATGAATGATATTTAATACATGAAATTGGACATTTTCTTATCAGGAACTGGGGAAATGTAAATTAAATGATTAAGATTTTTTTGTTTTACATATATATCACAGCTTTCCTACTTTTATCTGCAAAGCTGCATACTACAGCCATCAATACTTCAAAAGGTCAACCTGTATATTGCAGTCAACATTTTCATCTACAAAGCTGTATACTTCAGCCATCAATACTTCAAAAGGTCAAACTGTATATTGCAGTCAACATTTTCATCTACAAAGCTGTATACTTCAGCCATCAATACTTCAAAAGGTCAAACTGTATATTGCAGTCAACATTTTCATCTACAAAGCTGTATACTTCAGCCATCAATACTTCAAAAGGTCAAACTGTATATTGCAGTCAACATTTTCATCTACAAAGCTGTATACTTCAGCCATCAATACTTCAAAAGGTCAAACTGTATATTGCAGTCAACATTTTCATCTACAAAGCTGTATACTTCAGCCATCAATACTTCAAAAGGTCAAACTGTATATTGCAGTCAACATTTTCATCTACAAAGCTGTATACTTCAGCCATCAATACTTCAAAAGGTCAAACTGTATATTGCAGTCAACATTTTCATCTACAAAGCTGTATACTTCAGCCATCAATACTTCAAAAGGTCAAACTGTATATTGCAGTCAACATTTTCATCTACAAAGCTGTATACTTCAGCCATCAATACTTCAAAAGGTCAAACTGTATATTGCAGTCAACATTTTCATCTACAAAGCTGTATACTTCAGCCATCAATACTTCAAAAGGTCAAACTGTATATTGCAGTCAACATTTTCATCTACAAAGCTGTATACTTCAGCCATCAATACTTCAAAAGGTCAAACTGTATATTGCAGTCAACATTTTCATCTACAAAGCTGTATACTTCAGCCATCAATACTTCAAAAGGTCAAACTGTATATTGCAGTCAACATTTTCATCTACAAAGCTGTATACTTCAGCCATCAATACTTCAAAAGGTCAAACTGTATATTGCAGTCAACATTTTCATCTACAAAGCTGTATACTTCAGCCATCAATACTTCAAAAGGTCAAACTGTATATTGCAGTCAACATTTTCATCTACAAAGCTGTATACTTCAGCCATCAATACTTCAAAAGGTCAAACTGTATATTGCAGTCAACATTTTCATCTACAAAGCTGTATACTTCAGCCATCAATACTTCAAAAGGTCAAACTGTATATTGCAGTCAACATTTTCATCTACAAAGCTGTATACTTCAGCCATCAATACTTCAAAAGGTCAAACTGTATATTGCAGTCAACATTTTCATCTACAAAGCTGTATACTTCAGCCATCAATACTTCAAAAGGTCAAACTGTATATTGCAGTCAACATTTTCATCTACAAAGCTGTATACTTCAGCCATCAATACTTCAAAAGGTCAAACTGTATATTGCAGTCAACACTTTTATCTACAATGCTTCATACTACAGCCATCAATACTTCAAAAGGTCAAACTGTATATTGCAGTCAACACTTTTATCTACAAAACTGTATACTACAGCCATCAATACTTAAAAAGGTCAAACTGTATATTGCAGTCAACATTTACATCGACAAAGCTGTATACTTCAGCCATCAATACTTCAAAAGGTCAAACTGTATATTGCAGTCAACATTTTTATCAACAAAGCTGTATACTGCAGTTGTCAATACTTTAATCTTTTCATCACTGTAGACCATAATGGACTCATCCAGATCAATGCATGGTAGAGTCTACTAAAGTTACATTAGGTGAAAGGGTTAAACTGTCAAGCTTTACATTGCAGCTGTCAATATTTTTATGTAAACCTGTATACATTGTACTACACCTGTCAATACTGTAATCTGTTAAACTGTATACGGCAATACGTGTATCTGTTATTAAAGAGCTTCAGTTGTCATGATTCAATACAGACATTTAGCTATTTTACAAAGACGAAATCAAAATAGGGGAAATACCTAGACACCTAGAAACTGCTGCTACTGATAAGTCCTTTCACCACTGTAGACCAAAATGGACTCATCCAGATCAATGCATGGTATAGTCTATTAAAGTAACATAGGGGTGAAAGAGTTAAGTACACAGCATGGAATAATGGTAAAAGAATCTAACTGTTGATACAGACATGGATGAAGTCATATTACAAAATAAAACAATGACTGACGTAACGTCACAAGGAAATGTTAAACAGTGAGTATACTGACCGGCCGCATGTTTTCTGACCATTCTCCATGACCCTTCTGTAGTTCCTTCACTATATGTATGTCCTGCGATATCTTTACAATGTCATTTAATGCAAACAAGTGCACCTGAAAAAATACAGCTTCAAAATGAGTTTGCATTTTAAGAAATGTCACTGAAGGATAATTAGTATTTGGTTTTCAGTTTTAAATCAAAAGGATTAAAAGAAAATGAATGTGATCAGATATTTTTTAATGCCTAAAGATTTCATAATTCATCTGCATGAAAACTTCAATTTTTCTCTTTTGTTCATCCAACTGGATGCATGTTTATCTTATTTTTGTAATAGATCCATTTCTTTAATAAGGATTAAGTCTCATGCAGAAAACTTTCAGCAATAATACAGTTTTAATAGTGGTTAAATATAACTGGAATTTTATGCTGCATGAATATGAACCTTTTTATTAAAATATTACCTCATGAATGCAAAGTTGTATAGAGTAGGTGAACTATCTTTCACCATGATTTCGTTTTACCTTGGTCAGGGCTCCAGCATGGAACGTCCATCGATTACTACATCCTTCATACTGTACCCTTACATCCCCGCGGTCTGTGATGCGATGGACTGACCCAACCTTGCCAATGTACTGAAAACAAATCAAATGATGTTACTTCTTCAAACAAAATAACATTACTCGATTAACTTTAATCAATCAAAACCATAAATCAATATAGTATTAGTATTGTACATAAGTAACCTTTGAGGAATGTACATACAGACAAAAACTAAACACAAACCCAAGAACTACTTTTTAAAAGCTTTGGAATAGGATCCAATAAGGGGCAGAATTTGTAAACACGCTACCTGTCCCCCTGACTGCCTGCAGTATTGAGTGAAATGTCTCTATGATTTTTGACAACTGACTTTGCTGATGCGGCACATGGTGGCTCAGTGAGTTGTTGTCAACTTGACAAAGGTAACAGACATTTTCGACAGCTCGCATAATAAGGTTTCAATTCCTGTTTGTGTTCAAAACAAACTTATCCTTTACTTTTGAAAGTATTGTTCGATATCCCCCCCCCCCCCCCCCAATGGTTGGGGGTTAAAACTCGTTTCATAAATCTCATATGAAATTGAAACTCATGTAAGATCCTATACATCTGTTATTATATCGGAAAAGCTACCAAAATTACAATCTGCAAATGAACATGTCCAACAGACACACAGAATACCCCCATATCATCAGTGGAGTTAAAATACATCCTAACATAATGTAAACTTAGCTTCTTTTTGCCTGAACTCATACCTCTGCCATTCGTGGATTCCAGCCACCATGACCTTCCTGCATGGCCTTCAGGATATCTGCTTCTAGGTCAACCTTGACCTTGTCCCCGACCTTGAACTGACACTGCACACCTCCTGAGGTCACTATATCTGGGAACTCTCCTGCAGTGTGGAGTTGTGATAATTAAGTTTTGCAAAAAAATAAACACTCAGCAAAGTTCAAGAAACAAGATAGTAATTTGCAACAAATATGACACATTATAATCAGGACAATAGACACTTTTCAAGATGTTGGTATCAAAGGAAAAGACCATGGAAACATTATTTTTTTCTCAAAATATTGGCAAAAATGTTAAGAAATCTGATGAAATGTACCTTGAAATAATTCTTGAGATATGAGGTTTATTAAAATTGTCCATAATTATAAGCTTTTGTTTTAACCATTAAATGCAACCTTAAAACCCATTGAATAAATTTCAAATGAGGGTTGAGGAGGACATCGTATTCTGTGATTTCTGCCAGTCTATTAGAGACTGTTATGACACCAATCTACACATACCCAGTACAGGAAGGTGCTCCTTGTAGTAGGATGGTCCGTTGGCAGCACTGATATATTTCAGGTCTACCTTGCCCTTGTGTCCTACACGGTAAACATTGGTAGATCCGGACGTCCATGTTACGTGGGCTACACTTCGCCCTGATTCCGAGTCCCATCCTCGTATATCTGTCACCTTGCCTATCTTTCCTTCCCCACCTGTATGGGTGTGATTTATATCAATACATACCATCATGTTCAACAACTTATGAATGTATCATGTTAAGAAACTTCAATAAGTTAACAGAAGACTGGGATATAATCAGCAACTTCACTTCAAGGTTTACATAGTTTGGCCCACTAGGTTGGGTCATTATCAGAATACTTTAACAGTTTTTAATAACATTTATAGCTACAACTCTTTAATTTTTCTGGTTACCATCATTCTGACCTGAGAAACAAGACCTGTTTTTGGACAAACATATCTTACTTGATATATATATCATGAAACAAATGTTCAGAGTTACAGCATAATTGATAACATCCACAATTTACAGTTCACCTACAAGAAAAAATTCTCTGTCCATAAGTTTTTGAATTATTTATTATAACGGCAAAAGATATCTAGGACACTAAATATATATGCTTTGTACTGCTCCCTGCTATACTCTGACAAGGGAAGCTTACCATCCTGGTTAGCCCAATCCCAGTCTGGTCCTCGTAAAACCCTGGCCCCGGGGAAAATTCCCCAGGATTGGATTTTATTACTGTTCACACTATCCTTCCTTTTTGGCATTTTCACTCTAAAAATAAATAAAGCATTCATTCTTTTTTTATAACATTCTCAAAACTGGAACCTATATTATATAGCTAACAGATTGAGTAAATAGGAAATGTTTGTGATCATATAAAAATGCTTCATGTATGTCCATGATGTGTTCTTATATATATGAATAAATACATAGAGTAATTTTCTATTTCAGCAAAACAGTTTCATTAAGTTTTAGATACATCTAATGTTCAAAGTCTTAGCAACACCATTTAGGTTTGGAGAGTGAATTTGTTATATTTCACTAAATATTTGTAATAGACAACTTATATATAGGCTCCTACAGAATCGGAAAGCAGTCTTCCATGTTCTCAGCATAAGGGACAATATATAGGAGTCAAAATGTGACACCTCTGATTTCCATCTTTTCATTCCTCAAATCTATACTATTGGTGTTTTTTTTAAATATAAACTTTCGTTATTTCAACTTATATTAATCACTTAAACACTCTTGTTGGTCTAGATGTTAGGGTGGGGTGGGGTGGGGGGTGCGGAGAGAGGGGGGTTGGTGGTCTGATTTTGGGAGGAAACCAGAGTACCCGGAGTAAACCCACGTGGTTGGGCAGGTGACCCCATACCTTTAATTTTTCACGTCCGAACCCCGGCCACCTTGGTGAAAGTGCCCTATCCACTGCTTCACCTGACTACCCACTATTGTTACTATTACTGTCGTTCTGTGTATTCTCCCTTTCCACCAATTGTCATATATGACCTTAATCAAAACAGTGTAATATCACAAACATATAAACATGTACATACCCTTTTGAAGGAGATGTCTCAAATCTGAGAAAGGAGTGGCCTAGGTCGTGTTTGTCCGACATGTAACACTCGGTACACAGGTCAAAGTCGTGACACTTGGTGCACTTCCACCGCATTCCCTGGATGCCCTGCTTCTTACAGCCATCACAAATGATGTTCGGATGTTTTACACCTAAAACAACACATTTTATATACATGGTTACATGTCAACAGCAATACAGTTAACAAATTATTGTAGAATCTTTTTAATTTAAACACTTATATTTAACTTTCCAGAAAATACATATATTCAAACTGGTTACAACCCTAGCACCAGGTATGAAACCCCTTGCTATAATCAAGCCTGGGTTCTCAAGCACTTAACTTTCTACACTTCACAAATAATTGAAAAAATTTCAGAGATTATGCTTGATAATTGCAAAAGATACAAAATAACATGTATATTCATCCACAAGAAAATCAATAGTGATAAGCTTAGTGAAACAAGGAAATAGATGAGAATTTTATTTTGTTGATGTATTTTACATCTGCGAGTAAGAACAAGATAGCTAAATCATGACTGAATCGAAATGTGATCTGTGATAATAATAAAAGTTATATTCACAAACCTGTGGGTGCATTGTCCAGAACTCGAAGGTCATAGGCGCCCTGATAACCCACTCGATAATTGGTGCGAGCTCCAGAATCCCACTGAACTACAACAGTTTTATCTGGCGAAGTGGAACTGCTCGGCTTGCCTATTTCCACCACTGTGCCAACGTGACCCTCTCCGTCATCTTGGTTACCCCATTTCCAGTCTGGGCCACGGACCGCCCGTAACCCCACCTCCATAGCCTTGGAAAGAAAATTGAAAATCAGTCAATGTATCAATGCATTAGTGTTGCAAAATACTTCATATTAATTTATAATTCCGAAAAAAACCATATTAATTTTGGAGAAATGTTTTAGTTATCTTTCTTAATGCTAAATGTTTTGAGCAAAGGAGACAAATTTAGAATCTAATTACAATAAAATATGTGGAGAAGTAAGTAGGTTAGATATGCTAGTAATAAACATTTGAAGGTGTGGATTTACTGCAGAAAATAATTTGATTAAGCATGGTTGAGTAGGTGATAAAATGGAAACAGAGATAAGTATAGTTGGTTCTGTGAAAAAAAATCAATGAAATTTGTCTGCATGGCATTTGTTTTATATGTAAATGTATGTTTATCAAGCTGTCAACTCAGCTGGTATTTATATGTTGATCTTATACAAATTTAAATATTATCAACTTATATTCTCTTTTCTTTGTATTGCAATAATTTCTAAAGGTTTTTTTCAGCTAGTCCCAGAAACACAGCTAACTTTGATAAAAGAACAGATTAAGTTCAACTTGGAAAATAATTTGGACCTTGATATATATACCTGCCACGAACTCCAACTTAGATAAGATATATATATATGCCTACCAATACAAACTCCTTCTCTGCTTCCATTTATCAAGTCTGTCTCCCCCAACCCCCGACATTGGACATTTATCAGTGCTAGGCCTACTGTGTGCATTTGTATTACTTTCACATTTATTTGGATTATACCAATTAAACTATAAACCAAATAACAATTATATGTCACATATCATATACAATGCCTCCAGTAAAGATCTATACCTTTATAATGTTTCACTCTTATGAGTTGTGCTGCATGAAGAACAAGAATGATCAAAAGTTTTGTATTCAGAGGAGTTTAAAATTTGCTAACTTAACCTAATTCACTTTGTAGTGTTAGGCTCTTTAAACTATTGTTGTTGATCTTGGCACAATATCTGGTTAACAATTACTTTTCCACATCAAATTGATAGATGTACACATGTATAGAACATACATAGTACAGTTGGTACAAAATCTTTTTGGAGTAGCCACTGCTTCAGAAAAAAATAATAGTAGCAGTAGGTTTCCTTGACATAAGGCGGACAAATTACAGGCGTTTTCCTTCCCCTCCCCCCTTCAAGCCCCAAAATTAAACCATTTTGCCCCATTTTTGTTCAGATTGCCCCAATTTACAGTTCATTTTGCCTCATGTTTGACAACCATATCGCCCAAAAATTTCTTTTTTGACCAAAAATCTAAATACATATATGTCGCCTCAAGAGCTAGCAAACAATATACTAAAACTGGTGGTAACTCATGTATTTTCAGAACTGGTATTATTTCCTTTTTATTACAAATACCCATGTTTGTGTATTAAATTACAGTCTCATTAAGTTTATATCTAAAGGATAAAGAATGAGACATTCAGTCTGCTCTTTTGAAAGTGGTGCACTTATTACCTAGTCCGAATTATTTTGACGTTTTATCGACTTCTTTTTATATAGGTCTGGCGTCGTTAATCAACACCAGACCTATATAAAAAGAAGTTGATAAAACGTCAGAATAATTCGGACTAACTTATTACCTTGCTGTTCAGTTGACTAGCAAGTTCCTCTGCATAATCAAATATTCCATGAATATTAAAATCTGTTCTTAAAATATCAGCATTTAAAGATATGAAACAATATTAGCAAAGTCAGTATTCTTACAGCACAGGTGTTTTTTTAACAACAAGTCTCTATATCTAAAAGTAAACTACCTCAATAAAACTTTGCTAAATGGTCTATTATAGTTAATCAGGTTTGGAATTTAGGGTTCAGGATTTTTTTTTTAACCTTTCTATATGTTCTGAATATGTTAACTGAGTTTTGTGTTACTAAGTCCACAGGTCAATAAACCAATCAGTATGATTGATGACTGAATGTGTGACACAAAAAATCAAAATGAAACGTTTTTGTTTATGTAATTATGCAACTTGCAGAAACATCTTAAAACGAACATTATTTTTTTAACTATATGCTGATTAAAACGTTTAAATGGGGAAAATGAAAAGTTAAAACATTCAACAAATCAACTTTTTGAATATAGCATCCAAAAACACTATTGAACGGTAAACTAACTCACAGGATATTAAAATTGAACAACAGATTGTGAGGGAAAATCAAATGCCCAGATCACAAAATAGATTACATGCCACTCAAAAAATGCATTGATTTTTGGGTGATATATGTTTTTTTGGGGAAAATAGTTTTTTTGATACATATGCAGCGTTATGGTTTCGAGTGTGTCTTGCTGTATAGAGTGCCATAGCTATATATAGGTAGTACACCCAGCTGACAGTCCTGTAGTGTAAATAAACTTTTAATAGCTTTTAACATGCTCGAATACCATATAGTGAAAATTCACCTGCGGACTCATCAGATTGAAGTTCTCAGGGTGCTCCAAGACTGGAAGGAAATTCTATCAACAGAACAGAACAGTATGGCGAAATTGTTTGGGTAATATGAATCAATTTTGGGACGTAACAGCTTGAGGCATTACAGTTTTGGGGGTGAAACATTTTACACTAAGATGGACCTTATAACCTCACACTAACCACAGGGGCACGGTTCAATCTATATCTGAGGCTGCCTTGTTTACCATATATATATACATAATAATGTTAATAGTTATGATTAACAAGGAGGCCTCGGATATAAATTGATAAATTGAACTGTGCCCCAACTGAAATAAAGCCTTTACTTCAGTTGGGGCACAGGGGCATGAACGAAGAGTGACTAAAGGCTATCAACATTTAAAAGAAAGTCATGTTATCTACTTCAGGACATAAAAGTAATCTGACAATGAATGAGTCCCAACTTTCTAAACATAAGTTTCATTTTGAAGTTTTACACATTATTAAACATCCTCATTTATACTTGACATAAAATAATCTGTATTGCGTTTCATTTTTATGTGTATTCTATGATAATAAAAAAAAATCATTTGTTTGATAACATTGATATGAAACATTCTAAGAAATCAAACATTTCTTTTTGCCCAATTCTTCCAAAAAAAATCTGTGTAGTATTGATCACTGGACCGAAAATGAAAATGCCCATCCATTTCTGGTATAATGGTAAATAATGTTCGTGGGAAATCCTATTTATCTATAAGAAATGTAGACTAATTAGTCCAGCATATGAAAAATATGATCGCAACAAGGCTGAATAAATTTACAAAAACAACATCCCGGAAAATCCGACACAAAATATCTGACAAGAAATGACAGACAACGGTGAACCCCTTCCATAAGGTCAAACCAATATTGCAATAAACTCGTTTCAGTCGTTCTAGGAGAGTTGTAAATAAACTATGCTATATCAACAGTGTACAACATATACCTGTGAGGTTACAACAATGCGACTCCTTCGTCAAAGATCCCGTATTTCTCAAAACAGGACAGAAATCTTTCGCCAAATAAAATCTTGATATTCCAACCGGAAGTAGAATAGGTATTTGCACCGAGAGACTATTCACTCATTTTATTTGCCAATATAAAATGTAAACAAAACAGTTAATCACATTTATCTAATTTAAGGATGACAGGATTACTACGTTTTAAGGAAATATATTCTTAAACAAAATGTTACAAATTTTTTTTTTTCTCTGTCTGATATTTCTTTATAGGAACGGGCAATCTGAAAGGATTGTTTATCGCTGTTCCATTTTGTTGGTTGTCACCCCCTATATCATAATAGAAGTTATAACCACAATACGTTCATATCAAAATTTAATGCATGATTTAGCAACGCATTGCAAACAATGTCGACAAATTAGTAATGTTTGGGCAAAACAATGGTATTTATTGATATATTTTAATTTGTGTATCGATTAGTCATCCCAAATCACAAGCACCTGCTTTACTTCATAAGCAGGACTTGTCGTCACCGTAGTAAAATATCTTCAAGACATTATTTATCTAGCATGAACGACATTTCTATAATTGATTTTAAAAAGAGATTATATACTGAGTGAAAAAAAGTCTAAGAGATATTTAAAGCAAAAACTATGATAAAGTTGCATATATTTTCGGAATTCAGATTCTTGCCTCCCGTTAGAGCCTCGGTCTGACATCAGTCTTGGAACACTGAAAATATTTGGACGCCATCTTGCAGAAGATAACTGATCATCATTGTGGGATTTTCCGTGGATATCTCCTTCCTTCGGGATGGAGGAGACTAAAATAATTTACTACATCGATGATGAGGATACTCCATATTTGATAAAATTACCGATACCTGCCGATCGTGTCACTTTGGGGGATTTCAAGAATGCTTTGAACCGTCCAAATTATAAATTCTTTTTCAAGTCTGTGGATGACGACTTTGGGTAAGTGATAAAACGAGACATTGAATTTGATCGACCGATTTTAGTATTTTAACACTCTTAGATGTACTATATATTTACGTATAGGTATGTTTTAACGACAACATCGCTGTTGATGTTGCATTGGTACCCTTTGTTCGTGCTGCAGAAGTAGACATCGTCGGCAACTTTATTAAGTGCAAGGTCGTTTGAAATCTGTGATACAGTGAAGAAAAAGTGGAATATCACCACAGATGAGTCGGGTTTCCATTGTTGAGTATCAAAACACGATTTCAAAGAAAGTATGAAGTGTTATTATAATACTGT
This sequence comes from Mizuhopecten yessoensis, assembly GCF_002113885.1. Taxonomy (NCBI): domain Eukaryota; kingdom Metazoa; phylum Mollusca; class Bivalvia; order Pectinida; family Pectinidae; genus Mizuhopecten; species Mizuhopecten yessoensis. The sequence goes on from NW_018407426.1 coordinate 1,508,257, forward strand.
TTGAACTAAACAAACCATCGGCGTCCCAGTAAACACCCTACGAGGCCCTACATTTGTGTTTATTGTAATGTTTTGAGTGACAGGTGAAAACTGGCGGTGAAAATGTGTGTGTGTTAGGGGGGGGGGGGGGGGGGGGGGGGTGTATCATTAAATTATATATCATTAATCAACAATATTGACATGTTATTTCATGACATAAAAGAACACTGACATCGACATTACTATAAACACCTACAGTTTAAGTTATATTTTGAAGATCATGTTGTAAGGAGATACAGAGAAAGAAAACCTCAGTGTATTTTGTGAAGGGACATTGGAAATAGTTTTGGGGATTATGTCTGCGTGTAGTGTGTTCAATTCAACAACAGTTTTTGGAAAACATGCCAATACATAGTCCAGAAAGCTTGAGACACCATCTAGTAATTTGTGCTGAGATGGCATTGATCAGTATATAGTGAAATGATTAGTTTGGTTAACGCAAAGTTGTAGATGATAAATGTGACAAAAAAAGAATAAATGTTCCTATTCAAAAAGGAGTGAACACACTGATCAGACTGCTATGAGATAGTTTGATGTAAATGGATAAGTAATAAATGGAAAGGAAAAGTGTTGAATTGCTTATTTCAATATTGAACTGGATTTTTTGTTGTTAGAAGTGATGATTAGTAAGAATTCTTCAGGTGATTCCCAAACTGAAATTAGCACATTTTTAATGGAATATTTCTGACAGTGACCCAGCTCTCATGATGCACTACAATTTTTATTGTCAGCTCCACAGAATGACAGTTTGATATTGGAATATTTGAATTCATGTTTGAGTTATTGACCAATTCCTGAAGATTTACTATTTGCGTACTGAACAACACATCACTGTATGCTATATATATATGTCGTCAGTGATAACTGCTACATCACAAGAACCAAGACCCAGTGTACGTTATATTACATAAGTATGGTTTTCAACTTGAAACAATAAAAATGATGCCAGTATGTTTTAAATTTACAATTTGTATTCTAAAATGAAATTGATGGTGTTGAGTCCCCTTTTCGTAATAAAAGTTAAAAACAACTTCAGGGTCAGTGCTACTTACGTATGGATAAGTTATTTGTGTGACGGGAAACAAGTAGTTTAGGCCTTGATTGAACATTTACATACATTTCTGTTTTTAAGCCCATCATCATCAGATGGTTAGCTATTCAAATCACACTGGTCCGTCGTCTGTTCTTAAACAATTCTTGTTATTATTACTGAAAAAAAGTCGGCTGTAACTCTTGTTTTTTGTTTATTTGTGAAATGTGATGAATTCATGAATAATTGACTGTTCATGTACTTAATATAGTGAATAAATGCATTACATAAATATGTAAATTTTAAAACATGGGACTTGGCTAGATGCCCAGTCATAACAAATCTTTTATGTTTACAAATAAGTAAGGAAAATAATTCATGAATGCATGTGATTTTGAAGTCAGATATTGTTGCCAGTCATACCACGTACATGTAACAGATCTTGACTGGACCAATCAGCAATGACCAGCTATAGAGCACAGTTGGTAGATTGTCTCTCAAAGTGCACAGGTTTCAGGTTCTTTAATTTCTTGATCATCTGTCAAAATCATATGGATGATTAATTTAAGTGATTCTTAAGTCTTTAAACTGTGTGCATGTTATAAGTTGGTTGTAATATATATATTATTTTTTATTTCCAAAATTTCAAGTTCACCTTATCTTCTAATGGCCTTTTTTTTATTTTGCAGTGTTGTTAAAGAAGAAATAATTGATGATGAAACCCGATTACCCTGTTTTAATGGACGAGTAGTATCATGGGTATGTATCTTTAATTGATGATGAGACCCGATTACCCTGTTTTAATGGACGAGTAGTATCATGGGTATGTATCTTTAATTGAGGTATTAATCTCCTGTTGTAAATATTCTTGTGTTTACCCAGTGATTTTGGGACACATTCATTTTAAATACAGGACTCGTGCTTTTCCTGTAAGGCTCACTCCTGTCTTCAAAGCCTGGGACTCATCATTACTTTGAAAATGATGCTGAGGACTCGAATATAACAAATACTCTTTTCAAATTCAGAAATTGACATGCATTGCAATATGTAAAGATACATATTGGAATGCACATTCTGTGTTAACGAACACAACATTAGTTTCAGTTTACAATATATCAAATATTTGTTCATGTTTTATGTAAATTTAATTAGGTTTGCTATTACCATGTAATTTGTGATTGAAATGGGGGAAAAATGTGAATGTGTGGGTGAGTCAGCATTTCCCTAGCAGGAGTAGTTGTGTCTAGATCATATGTATACACATGGTTAGTATATATTGTCTAGGCCTGTTCTAGTGTAGTATTTCATCCAGCTAGTTCTTAACAGTATGCCAGATTCTGTTTTTAAAATATCCCAGATTCTGTTTTTAAAATATCCCTATTACTGCAGAAGCTACAAAATTGCAACAGTTGATTTTTTTCCCATATTAATATGCGCATGATTGCACCAACTGCGGATTTAGGGCTAGTTACATAATATTTGACATTCCAGAATGTATAAGAGGTGTTCTGGGTTTCTCTACACTGCTAAACATTTCTTTTTCCAATAATCTGGATAGAAAACTGTACCCTATTTCTTGGATCACACTTCAGCAGCTGTGATTAAAATTTGTAACACATATGACAATGTATGTGTGTACATCAATTCAGTGATTATAATTAGCTGGTTTATATGATACAGAATATTTAATACTTCCAGTTTGTATGATATTATGTTTGTGTAAATTTGTGTTTAAGAATCATTAATGAATTAAAATTAACAATGCAAACAATTATTTACACATATATTGTAACCATTGTTAAGTTTATGCATTGAGTGATACTATATAGAAAGATGACCTGGTCTAAGTGAAATCACGTGTTCGTGAAATAAAAGTACTGTAACCTGCAGTATTTGTTGTACAAACATGTGATCTTTGCCCTAGTAATAATATAACAGACCTGTTCTACAACAGTAGTGTGGCACAGTGATTAACCCAAGATTGTCAGTCAATTAGACAACTCCATAAACTCACACCATTATTAATTAGTATAATGCAGGGGTTCATCTTGATAAGGTGTGGTATTGATGATAAAAACATTGCAGCATCATTTATGAATCATCACACAATACTGTAGCAACCCCTCTGCTGAAATGGTGGAATCCATTTTGAAGTATGGTTGTGGTCAAACTCTAATTATAGAAGAGTGCAATGTTCGTGTAAAGGTAAGGGCAACTAGTAGGAACACCAGGTGGTTTATAGTGAAACTAGACATCATTGGGATGTTAATTGGAAATATCTGTTTTTAATTCCTTTGATGCCATGGAGAAATCAATAGCTGGGTCATGTTGGGACCAATCATTGTACTAGGACCACTTTTGATAACTGCTAAATTTCTTCTATAATTTATTTTATGGACAGATGATATCACATGTGGGAGATAATAAACTGATAAGGTGTTAAATATTGTAAGGCCAAATAAATCATATGTATGTTTCCTATTCCAATACATATATATACGAGGAGAAAAAATCCTGTCTTCCTAAAATATTTATATTTCATAGCCAAAATTCAGGAAATTTAGTATGAACATCCAAACTTTTTTTGTAGAATTCAATCAGTTAGAACCACTGAGTGAGAAACCACAGATGTTTGTGATTGGTTAAAACCGTTAAAATCAAATTTTATTACAAAATTACATAATTGTGTCTATAAATTCTACTATTGTTCCATGTTACCGGCATAAACATCTTTGAACATCTCTCTAATAACTGACGATGCTGAGTGCCCCACCCCATACTTTTCATTGACATCATCATCTGTATATATATAGCAATTGTTTCCTATATTCTTTACTCATGTTTTCTGTGATCAATGTTCTAATGATCACCCAGGCAAAAAAATAAAATGAATATGTTAAAGTTGCAGTGGTGAGCACATGTAATGTCGGTTCTAAAGAAAGTAATTTCGGAAATCTACCATCCACCAAAAAATCTGAAATTATGTTTTGTCTACTTAATGGCAAGGGTTTGTAGCAGGAGTGGAAGTCCTGTAGACATCGTCGGAAACTTCCTGTAGCTAAATTAACGTACACGTGTGTGATCACAGCACAGTAAGGGCAACTACAGGTCTGAGAGGTTTTGGGGGTATTGAAATGATACAAATCTGGAGGGATGTAAATATTTTATGCTCAACTTGAAAGGCTGGTGTCTAAGCCAGGGCACTGTGGTAGGTGCTGTGAAGCTACTGATCGTATGGTAGGTGCTGCAAGGCTACTAATCGTACAAGTTAAGACACAGCATTTTTATTGTAAATACTTTTTTTTTTGCTCCTAATCTTTCTATCATAGCAAGGTAATACCTTATCAAGGCAAGTCTGCTCTTAAGCTTTAGTCAACCTCTATGTTTTCATACTTTTGAGTAAATATATTCAAATATTGATACATGTTGATCAGTATTCATTTTGTTGTAAATAGCTTATTACAACAGAAAAGTATTAAAAGAAATTAGATACAGGTATAAATTAAAGATAGGCTATACCTGTCATTGACCTACTCCAGGTAATGCTTGATTAAACTGTCATTTAATGAAGTTACAGTCTGGTAACCATGTTTGTCTGTCTGCCAACAGAGTTGTACATGTACATTTGTAACTCAACAGAAAAATATCTACATATATGTTAATACAATTTATTAAAAAAAAAAACAGCCATTCATGTTTGAACATTTCATGCTTAAAAATGTTGTCCCCTAATTCCTAATTACCAGGCTATGGATAAATAACAAGGGAATAATAAGGACTTTCTTTCCCTGAATTTCAAGATTTTGTGATGAAACGTTTAACCACCTTTTTGTGTTTTGAAAATAAAATAAAACTTAATGGATCCCATTTCTTTGAGTTAAAAGATCATTCTTAAGGAAACTACATTACAGGCCCTCCATTTGCTGAATCACCAGATATAAAGAAAACTACTTAAGTTGTCATTCTGTGGTTCTGTTATATATATTATTATAAAATTCTCCATTAAATGTGATTCCTAGGTACATTTACTTGAGCAGTAATTCAGTTCAGTTTCTAGACGTTCATTGTCACCTCCTGGCTTTGAAGTTTTGCTTTATAGATGGCTTCACCTAGATCGAGATATAAAAGTAGATAGTGCTCCCAAACAGTCATATTTAGTATCTCCTCGATGTCTGTTTACATTCACAAACTGTTTTGATCCTGTAGCTGCAGTTATAACTCACCACTATCCTGGAGCACTGGAGCTTACAGATAGACCATTGAACCATAGGCAACGAGATGTATTTCTCCAGTAAGGTTTCAGTATGGAGCGCAGCAAATGTTTGTGTAATTCTGGGGATCCTGATGTAAAATTTACATATTAAATACACACTTCTACGATCATCAAAAAGTACGCTATTAATATGTCGGTGTATCAAGTATTGTCAAGATTTTTATTTCTGTTTAATCATTGAACCGAATGATTTCTCTGCAACACATTTTGTTTCTACTTGGATGCTCCTATGAAAATGTCCAACAGAAAACATTGCTGCAGTAAATAGACATGTTTATGTATCTAATGTAACGTTCTCTATTTTTTCGTGTTCTTGTAAAATGGATCACTCATCTGACATGCAGTACAAACATTGCTATAGTGTACAGATGTTAACATTAAAAACACTGGAGATTGTGTATGTAAAGAACAAATGAAGCAAGGAAGTGTTTTCTATAGACTGGCATACTGACAAAAGCTTTACCCCCAAAAAAAGTAAGACACATGCCCCATACTTATAAATGAGGTCATGATTCTGTTGCAGTAATTATGATGCCAATAAAGAAAGCTCCCCTCCCAGGAAAAGTGGTGGGGTGAATAGGACTGATTTAAATCATTAGGGAGAGATCTTTTTTGCATGTCTTTCATCAAGGTTTCTTTGAATGTGAGCAGTAGATTTGTTCCATCACCCCTCCCACCTTCTCTACAGAGGTAAAACTGTTGCGGTAAATATCTGTAGGTTTTGATGTCAATAAATATACCATCTATCTGAATATTGGAAAATAAAGTAACGTTTACAGGGTGTGGCTGAGATGCCCTGTAGGACTTCCAGGAATAAACACAGCACTGCCAAGACTGCAGGCATAAGCCAAGGTTAGAAACGGTGGAAAGAATTGAAGCATAACCACAAAATTTGGCATTATAATGCATGAAAGTTCAACATTCATTTTCAGTTCCTCGGTAGAAATAATTTAAAGAAGTTTGCTTTGCTGCTTATCTAGGACCCTGCCAGGCAACTGTTGTTAAATTAAATTGTTATTAAAATTGATGTTTTGTTACAACATACAAAATCTCATTGTGCTTAAAATTGACAGATTTGATCGAAGTATTTGGATATTTAAATGTACTGGTCAGTATGTAAAAGTAGTAGCAATGTCAATGAACTGGATATATATAACTTCTCATATCAATATTAACAATTTCTCTCTAGCATCGTGTAAGTATAGTTACCATACCAGACTTACATATAGAGGGTTGTTAGGTACATTATACCTTGTCTATATTGGGACTAATGAAAAGATTGTCAGAATAAGTACTACAGTATATGTACACATATCAACTTACATCTACAATTAGGGAAGTTTTGTGGTCTTCCTAGTTATTAAAAAAAAATACAGTTGTTCAGATTTCTTTTGAAAAAAAGTAATTTGTGTTAAAATCTTTCGAAGTTGCATAGAGAGATATTATAAGTTGTGGTTTCATAATTAGTTTACATGATTAGTGTACATAATTACACTGTAGTCATTTCCTCTTCCCCCAGGTGGTTGTTGAACCAGTGTCTATACTCTAGTTATAGGGATTTCATGAAAAGTGCATAAGGAACAATGTGAAAGCCGTATATTATTCTGTTGTTATACTGGATTAACTCCCTTTGTGATCAGGATGTCAACCTGACCTGATGATAATAGTACATATTCAAGATAAATGTAGTATCTTGTGAAAAATCTAAATACCTTCAATTAAAACCAAATGACATGGCGGGATAGTAGACCAATAAGTACTTAATACAGGTTTAGAAGTTGATGGTCTTAATTGTTTTGGTAGGTAATTATATTATAATGTAATTTCTGTCTGAAATCACCAGAGTTTTACATGTTTGTCTGTCCCCAGCTGTGAGTACAAGTAACTGTATGTATGTACAAAGTCTACAAACAAATAGAACTGGACAAAGCTTAAGCTCTAAATTGAGTGTACTAGGTAATCTGTACAAAACACAACATTGGATTTAAGCTCAAGTTGGACTAGAGACACACAAAAACTAACATCTTCTGGCTAGGGCTTATGTGGCTAGCTTAGACCTGGTGCCATTGTCACCCACAGTGTTGAAGATCGGTTAATAAAACATGTCTGACTTCACGTAAATAAAGTGCTACATTCTACATAGGGTTGAGTCCAAACTAAATGTTTAGGTAACGTTGTGTTTTTGTTTTATTCAGCTTTATCCAAATTATTGTGTAATGGTCAACATAATGTTGCATCAGAATTTTTCATTCTCGTCAAATACAATCCAGGATTAAGAACTGTAGATAAGACAGATATAAATTGGTATTCAATACAGGTGAGGGGATTCAGGCCGGCGAGTACCTTTTCTTTGGCAGGATATGAAATGAATAACTCTCAAAATAGATGTAGAAAAAAATAAGACTTAAGTTTACTTCACTTTTAATGATTTGCCCTATAACAATATCCTTACAATATTTGGAAGTACATTTGAATTTGAAAAGATATCTTTTTGCAGTGCTAATATAACTGACACTCGTTAATTTAGGCTATGTAAGACAGATTAAATGCATGTAGTAATTTTCTATTCTACCACATGAACATGAGCTTGATTTATGTTATTGAGACTTATAATTTATACGGTACATTTAAAAGACCATCCACACATGTCAGAGGACCAACAAAGAACTTCAAAATTTATATTAAGTTTGTGTTACCTGTATTTTCATGGTATTGAATGACACAGAAAACAAAAAACAACCATGCTTATGGTGCACTTCTTGTGATCATTTTCTTTCCTTTTTGTTTGTGTAGTTGACATTGAAGTTAGCATGATAAAAACACTATTATCAGTAACATTACAACCATACACCATCTTTTGGGTAAAATTCAAATTTTACAAGGATTGTATTTCCTACACAGTAGTCAAGATAATTTTATCTTGTGTCGATCAGTCAAGGTTTCATTTTCGGTACAAGTGGGTATGGGTGTCCATTTTATGTGAGCCCTGTGTTCATTGATTGTACAAAGCAGTGATTAATGGCAGGTCTTCCTCCATTTAACAGCCTGTCAGTACAAACAAAGCTAATAATAGCTCTCTTTTAATGTTACATTTAACCTCATCACACCAATCACCGGTAATGGGAGGGTCCAGACAACAGAACAGGCATGCTCCATTATGGAACTATGGGTGTTATTACCTGGGGTATGCAAGATCAAAGGCTTCCTCAATACACTAGGACTTTGTAGTATGGAGGTGTAGCTCTACCATTACTAAGAGGGCCCACTGATATGAGGTAGTGATGTCTGGTTAGCTTTAATTTGTAGTATAGGTAGGACTTTGTAGTATGGAGGTATAACTCTACCATTACTAAGAGGGCCCACTGATATGAGATGGTGATGTCTGGTTAGCTTTAATTTGTAATATAGGCAGGACTTTATAGTATGGAAGTGTAAGCTCTACCATTACTAAGAGGGGCCCACTGATATGAGATGGTGATGTCTGGTTAGCTTTAATTTGTAGTATAGGCAGGACTTTGTATTATGGAGGTATAGCTCTACCATTACTAAGAGGGGCCCACTGATATGAGATGGTGATGTCTGGTTAGCTTTAATTTGTAGTATAGAAAGGACTTTGTAGTATGGAGGTATAGCTCTACTATTACTAAGAGGGGCCCACTGACATGCAATGGTGATGACTGGTTAGCTTTAATTTGTAGTATAGGTAGGACTTTGTTGCAATTCAACTTTAGAAGAAATATGAATGTTGCGGACAACACGAGGTTAAAAAAATGCAATGTATGTTTGGGGTTTGAATAAGATGTTTTATTTTTGATTTGTTTGCAGATGTCAAAAGTATTATAATAATAATGAAATGTTCATTTTATGTGCCAAAGTAAGGGGGGGGGGGGGGCACAAACATGTTATGTTTTTGAGAAACTACAGAAGAAGAAAAAGTTGTTTACAATGTTACATACAACAGACTTTAAAAATTCATTCATAAATTCATTCTCAGGTGGTAATAATTAAAATTAAAAGGGATTGAAGATAAAAGATATGAGATTTTAAGAAGAGATTGTTTTTAAAATATTCCAAATAGGATTTTTTTTAGAAAGTGACATATCCTGTTCTATATTTCCAGTTGGTGCCAGCAGAGAGCAGTACGTCAGATACCCAATCACAATGTACGGATTCACAGTCGGGGGATGTACAGATGCCTTCCGAGAGGCTTGGTGGTATTGGGGACAGTCGGCCGCCATCTTTTCAGTGAGTCGACATAAGTCACAGTATTAATGTAGATATCTGTTTTGATGGTTACATTCATGCTAACTCTGTCATATGTATATATGTAATGGAGTTAAAATGAAATTCATCTGCTGAAGGTCTACAGAAGCATTTTGCAGCAAACAAGAAAGAAATGGTTTGCAGAATAATAAGATGTTTTAGAATGTTTTTCTGATTGGATGATATATTATCTTGGTTTGTGAAACTTGTTAGATGAAGTCATTATAACCTATATTAGTATACCCAATATGGGCAGAATATGGGCATAGAGTAATTTTACAGATATTGCTTATCTTTAGGGAAACCTGTGGTAAAATAATCACTTATCAGCATGAAATTAATTGATGTATACATATAGAAAAAGAATGAAAACAATATTTGGAGATACATCTGGAAAAGTTGCTGCTGTTCTTAAAAATAAATCGAGAGGTTATAAAAGAACATTGAAAGAAATTCAGATGCAACCAGGAAGAATTTATTATAAATACAGACAATTCCTTTTACTTTTAGCATCAGGCTTAAGTTTCCCGTATATTCCTTAACTTAGTATTATTGAGTTCAGGAAAGTTGCTTTCTGAAGGAAATTTTCTTAAGTTAGGGAATGTTGGAGAAACAAGAATCAGTATGCTAACGAAATAGTACTGCTTTAAACGGAAGAAGGAGAATTAGGGATGAGGACTTCTAAAAAAGTAAAATTGTTGGACAGAATTTAACCTTGGAAATCTATTTTGCAGTGCAAATGCGTCTGTCGTAAGTCGAGATCAGAGCTGTGACACGTGTACGGAGACCGACTCAGTCCTGAGTTCACGACGAGGTAGGTGGCGCCACCGTAGATGTTGTGTGTCTGTATTCAGGCTGTATCTATGTATGCTTGCACTTTTATCTGCTTGGTGTTTGCTATGTGATGAATGACTTCAACTTATGTGTGCTTTTGGTTACAGGTCAGAAACGCTTATGCCTAACTTGTGACCTCAAACTTTGCCTGACAGGTACTCGTAGTATTCAAATTTTAAAAGTTGACAGGGAAACAAAGTTATTACCAAAACAATTCTACACAAACAGTACAATTTGGACTAGGTTTCAAGCTTGGTAACATTACTGTATCAAAAGCAAAAAAAATCTCCTAATTTTGAATGATCAAGGAATTCTTTTTGAAGAAATCTTGAGTGGTATTAAGTTGAATTTTCTTCAGTTAAACAATTTACATTTCTGTATAAAGTTATCAATATCACAGTCTGTTTTCATAGTTTAACATCTAGTTTATATTAGGTGTGTAGTTGTGCATTTTTCTAAATCATTTGTAGTCCACATAAGCTATCATTTTTAGCTCACCTGCCCGAAGGGCAAGTGAGCTTATGTTATGGTGCGGCATCCGTCGTCCGTCCGTCCGGCGTCCGTCTGTCCGGCGTCAACTTTTTGCTTTAAACAACTTCTTCTCAATAACCAAAAGGCCTAGGAAGATGATATTTGGCCAGTAGCATGCTGGGATGAAGGGCTACCAAGTTTGTTCAAATAAATGACCTTTACCCACTTTCAAGGTCACAGGGGTCAAATATGTTAAAATCTTCAAACAACTTCTTCTCAATAACCAAAAGGCCCAGGGTACTGAAATTGGGCCTGTAGCATGCTGGGATGAAGGGCTACCAAGTTTGTTCAAATGAATGACCTTGACCAACTTTCAAGGTCACAGGGTCAAATGTCGTAAAATCTTCAAGCGACTTCTTTTCAATAAGCAAAAGAGCCAGGGTACTGAAATTGGGCCTGTAGCATGCTGTGATGAAGGACTACCATGTTAGTTCAAATGAATGACCTTGATCCACTTTCAACCTGATGTCCTTGTTCAACAATCAAGGTCAGAGGCGTCATATGTTTAAATCTTTTAATAGGTTCTTATGAAATCTTAAGATTAAAAGTGTTAGATTAATAACAGGTGAGCGATGCAGGCCCATTGGGCCTCTTGTTTTTTAAACAATTGTAAGGAAACTTTCAGTCAGCAGTTGCTAATGTTTTGCAAGACTAACTGTAATGTTCTGTGAGTGGTTACGTCATTAAAAGCTTCAATGCTGTACTTGATTTTGTTCGCAAGATTTTGCAACCTTCATCATGCCATAGTTGGTATAGCAGAGCAGCACTGAAAAGATTTAATTGTCTTTCAGGTCCTTGAAAGGCTTGAATGTGTTTTGAATGTCAATAAATTAGATTAAAGTATGTTCAAGGTCCTTGAGGTGCTTATCGCTGAAGCATATTTGACAGTTTGGTGTTCTCAAGTAGCACTTAGAGATAAATGTTTTAACATCAGTGCAACTGCATAACACACTGTTTGGGCTCAGAGTAAGCTTTTGTTGTGCTGGAGTAGAACAGTTAGACATTCTGTGCCAGGTTTTCATACTATTTTAGCAAGTTTTCTTGTCTTTTGAGTACAGAGTTATGTTACCTAATACCAATAGCCTTAGATATGCTGTTATTTCTAAGTGTCAGCATTTTGTTTGGTCTTTACCTTGGTAGAGTTCAGATTGACATCGACACAGGTCTCTGATATTGAACTAACCCTGTGCAGTGGACAACATGCTTCTGATTTTGTCGAATATGATGCTTCAAAATACAGCAATATTTGATACAGATCTGTATGCTTATATATATGATGGTTTGAGTGGAATTTAATATAAGATATAAAGGGGCAGGGGATTTTGATCAAACCTATGCTTGTGTGTGATGGTTTGACAGGAATTTTAAACATTAGATATTAAACCTCATTTGATTTGGATTATATCTAGATGCGTAAGTGTTTGATGCCGATACAGAAATTAAATGTTGACTAAAAGCCACATTAATATCCATTATGTAAATGCCGTGTCAATGTATAGCTGGGTTAAAGGGCAACACGTCAAGTACATTCTAGAAATAGAGATCTGTGTAAACAATTCCTTATAGAACAAAAACCATTCCTGTTGCTGCTCTTTGGAAATTAAGCAAGTCTAGGTATAAATATATGCTGCGGTATAATTGTACATGGGGGCTGATGCTGCTGTCTTGTTTAATTACCCGGAGACAAAGTGGAGAATTCCTCGCCCAGGTTAACACATGTACATGTCTAGATTAGTGTTAGGGTTGTCTGCCTTGTAATTACAGGCTATTTTGGTGTTACATTAAGTTGTCCAATGTCAGCAGCCATAGAGATGCTAAGGTTTGTCGTACTCTGTGCTGATTGCTGTACTCTTGAGGGTGTTGCTGCCAGTTACATCTGTCTATGTATTATATACTAAAACACAACAGCCGTGTTAATGATAGGTGTTCTGTGTACATGACACTGATTTTAACCACTTCGCTAAATCGCTACACTTGGATACGTTCCTGGGTACCTGACCCAAACATTCACCTCATTTCTAAATAAATGTACTATACATAATTACCTGGGTGCATGACACTAACATCGACCTCATTTCTACACTAGGGTACTTACCTGGGTACATGACACTAACATCAACCTCATTTCTACACTAGGGTACTTACCTGGGTACAAGACACTAACATCGACCTCATTTCTACACTAGGGTACTTACCTGGGTACATAACCCTAACATATACCTCATTTCTACACTAGGCCCTAGTAAATTAATGTATAATAGATGTAATAAGTGTTTGTTTTGTTAATCCAACAGTAGGTACCTCAATTAATCACCTATTGACCATGCTAAAAGGATCTGGTGGTAATTGCTTTGGGCTCCAGTGAGCACGCTTGCCGGACACCTGTGGGCTTGTCGTCCGGTCCCCCTCCCCTCTAATTACAGGCCCCCTGTGGCAATACGCCTATTTTGCAACTGACCAGTGGGGTCATTGCTGGACTTGGGTCAGCTGTGTGATTTAATCAGTGTCAATTTCTTGTGTAAAAAGACCACCTTCAGTACAAATAACAAGGTGATACGGTTCACAGCCTGAAGGTGATACGGGTCAATTAAGCTGATACGGCAGAGAGGATTTCAAACTGAGGGAGAACCCTGTAGGGTACTTACCTGGGTACATAACCCTAACATTCACCTCATTTCTACACTAGGGTACTTACCTGGGTATATGATACTGATATTATTAGAGTACATACCAGAAGTTGGTTTGAATTAGTAGGTCACTGTGACCATCTTCTTTAACCATTTAGGATAACAAAGGAAGTTATTTCCTGGAGCCTAAATCTGTTATCATTTGAGATTTAAGATCACAACTGAAATATGCCTGTCCATCTTTGTATTGCAGAATGAGACATTTGAATAAACCAAAAACAATCACCAACGATACTAATATTTACACAACTGAAACCATATTGTCCCTGGAATGGTCTGTATTTTCTATAGTAATTTGTCTCTGATCCTGAATTCTCTATTTTATATTATAATTGTTTTTAAAACAGACTACATGTGTTATTGAACACAGCTGTCATCTTCAATTCACACACATGATATAAAGTAACAGTTTTCCGTATGGTAATCTCCTACAGCACTAGCTCATGTGGAAATCTGAAAAACCAAGTTTAGCATGGAATGACAAATTCATTCCTGCTCAGCAGTGCACACATGTCAGCAGAGTACAGCAGTATTGTTGTGAAGCAAGTACTTTAGAATTAGGCTAGAAGTGTGAACTGTAGCCCAGCAGGAGAGGGGCGTTGTTATGTAACAGTTGTATAGACCAGTAGTATAGCACTCAACTCACCCTGTTTACAAAGCTATTCCACAGGTCTTACCCGGGAAAGCCTGATGTGTCCATCTCATCGCTAAAACAGATATTAATGTTTAAAATTTCATTCGGTTTAGGTAAAGGTTTCATGTATATAGAATGCACAGGGACAGCAAAAAGTAAAGGTTTATCATTTATAGTGTAATGAGAATTAAGATGGAATATAAGAAGCTATATATAGATCATACAGGTAGACAAAACAAAATCTTTATGCAAATTTATTATCGATATAAGCACAATCTGCAGCTGCCAAAAGCTCCAATTGTAGCTGAGAGTAACGCGGAAAATGTTTCATTTACAGGATTTTTGAGAAAGGATTGTTCACACAATGTTTTATGGGAAAATGTGACAATGTTCCATTTACAAAATGTTTTGTGGGAAAAACGTTTCATTCACAGGGTGTTTTGTGAGGAAATACTCCTAGTGATACGACTTTGCAAATGTATATTGATAATTTTGCGTGATATTTCATATATAGTTTTGTATATGATACATCACGATGTATTATTCAGGTGCCTGAATATCGGCTAGATGGATTGGTATGTGTGTGTTATACAGAGGATAATAACAGGGCTACGGTATTGATCTGAGGGAAGCCAGTAGACGGTCGAACCCTCACCTTCCACCTGTCTACAGTCACGGGGACTGTCTGTCAATAACATACAAGACCTCTGTGTGTAATTGTCTGTCCTCCAGTCGAGGATTCCTATAACATATCGTCTATGTTGGACAGATACACAACACTCCCCAGATTTTGTCTAGCTAGCTCTCTCCTATGTATACCGTTAAAACCAATGTAAATGTCTCATTGATAATGACAGATATTCCAGAGGTTAAAACACAGCAAAAACCTGCACAGAGAAGAACTGCTTGGTACCATTTGTCTGATAAAGAGATAAGTTGGATGTATCGTTCTTTGGCTTAATTGGTAATGACAGATATTTCAGAGGTTAAAACACCGGAAAGACCTGAAAAGCAGGAAGAAAAAGGACTATTTGGTTACCATTTGTTTGATTTACTAGATATTTTGGGGGAGAAATGCTATCGCTCTTAGGGTTTATGAATATTAAGGAGAATTTAAGCAGTAAAAAAATAGTAACTCAGGATCATATTGATATGTAAGGAAAGGTTTATACACCACAAGTCATAGGAAGACGAGCAGATATGTTGGCGTCACTTGTTAGCTAGGCTATTTCTCTTTACTACAATTTTGTATTGGCCCTAATGACCTTTTTTGTGTTGATGGGCCTTTAAGGATCCAATAACTGACTTTGCTACAATAATATAAATTTAAATTGACCAATTACATCACTCAACATTTATACACACAGATGTCTCAAAAGCACTTTCTTTAAAAAAAATCTGCCTTTTTTTAAAGATTTGTTGACTTGCCATAATAGAATGGTTTCTGGTACTAGAGTGTTAATGGATTTTGTTCTGTGTAAGAGTACAACTACACAATTTTAATGCAGCTATCCATTCCTAACAAGGTTTTCCTTGTGTCTGTGTCATGCCTGTGTCATAACTGTGTCAGTGTTGTTTGGGAGAGAGTAGACGTGAGCAGGTACTCGGTGACCGGGTTTATTATCGCATTCACTCGACTGTGATATTGCGCAAATAAATTGGCAGTTTTTCACAGATCAACGACTGTGAAATTTGAACGGTAAATATGCATTGTAATTATCTTGTCAACTTCAAACAGTAGCTGCTGTTAGCTGGAGGATAGTTAAATGTATCAAGTTATTTTTTTTATCGGGGGAAAAATCTACATACCCTGTGTTAAAAAGTGTATGTGACATTTGAAGTATGTGAAATAATATATTCTGATTTTGTTGAATTTGATTAAGAAATACACAGAAATGTGAAGGTAAATGTTGTTTGTCTGTCTTTCAACAGGTGTAGAATATTTAATGCTGGATAAATGGGAGCTGTTCAAAGGATTATTTCCTTTAAATTCAATAATTGAAGTGGAGAATTTTTTAAATCACACTACAAAAGGTCTCGCTTAAAGGAACACAAAATGCTAAGCATTATTGAGACGATTGTTTAGATCAACTATTATGGAATACACACCTGTTTATTGGTGTACAAACTAAAAGTAATGTGGTCCAGATATTTTTCAATTAAAAACATGAAGTACATGTATTTCATTGTAGTCTGAATAAACTTTTTCAATTTTGTTTGTAGTTGTTAGTATAATATGTGGAACGTCATTATTGAAAATCTTCACATAATTTCACACCCAGGTTCTACTGTCGGTGGGTCTGTTTCTGTAAACATACAGGTACCTTTGAATATTTGTATGACTTGGAGAACTATATTCGTATCACTCTGTAAGGCCAATACATTAACATATATATATCATCAATGTGTTGTATTTGACATCCGTTATAGTCAAAAGGCCTGGGTATAAACAGTTCCGTGATCAGGAACTTTCCTTTATGCCGTGACCAATATATCTATATCATTAAGTGAAACACAATGAAATCTATTACAGGTAGAAGAAAACCGACACCTTCCTTTTCTATTCATATTAATAGGTTAGGTATTTTATATTTCCTAGTCAAAACAGTATCCTTTGTATTTGACAATATTGCCTGCATGATATTCATTACCATGTGGGCCAGAGTCACTTTCATTGCGTTGATTGCATGACACTTTCCATTTACCTATAATGATTGCTGTAGATTGAGGTGTGGCATTCATTTGAAATCGTAGATCGGTATATGTTCTATTTCAATTTCTGTTTTGCATAAATAACCTGTATGGTGTTGAACCCACAGACTATATAACAAAATCAGATTACTGTTTATAAGTAGGCCAGTGGCACCTAGCTTAGGGTAATATATCTGGCCTTAGGATTATACTACACTGACCGATGAGAGGATTATCATTAGTGAGTGGACCGAGGGACAGGTGACATTGAATTGTGTGTTGGTCATTGATGTGGTCAAGGATGTAGAGATAACTGGCTGGACATGGCTTGGTTTATCCTTGCTCGTGTCAGAAACACAGCCCACAGATCGAATACAGGTAAATCTTACTATGTAAGGGCAGGAATACAAGTGCTTGATTCTCAGTGTCTGGGTTTTTGGACTATTTAACTTCCCCCAAATGTACAGTGTTATGATGGATTTCAATGAAACTTTTGAACACTTAATCAGTATGCAAGATAGCTTTTAGCTAAAGGATTTATTCAGTATCATTGATGCGCCATTAGTACTCTACTACATCAATGCAGGATTCAAACTAACACATATCTACTAAAATGTAGTAAAATGCATATATTTTTTATTACTAGTTAAAAAAATCCTCACTGGCAACTTTCTGCAAGTAGATTTTCTGACTCTGAAAATATCCAATATATCTATTTACCAAGAAGTCAGAGAGGTATCAGTCCAGTCCTCTACATTTGAGCTGTACATCATTGAGTGTTTGTCTTTCCTAGCGACTGTTCTCAGTCTAACTTGTTGATCGTCATTCATTTATTTGAGGAAAAGGTCATTAATTTTTGAAAGCGAGTTTCTGATTAATTTAGCAAGTGAAATGATTGATCACTTGCAAAATTTTCGAAGTGGTTGACATATTTTTGACCCCTGGAGGAGATGACAAGTTTCTGCTCTGTTCCATCAGTTCAATTATCACTTAATCTGTGGCATATCTTGTGTACTCTGAAGTTGCCATATTTTGTGTTTGTGTACTTCATGTGATGGAGAGGTGTCACATACTGAATTTTTGTTTCGTACACGTGCCTCACTGTATACAGTGGTTTGCTATGGTGTATATTTTACACTATTTTAAGGCAGTGCAAATAGCGAATCTAAAACCTCTAAAATGTAAATAAGAAAGACTGCAACCATTTTATTGGTAGAGTGTCTGAAGCGCAACAAACACAAGTATAAACATAATGGGAATAGATAGGAAACCCTAGATTGATGTTAAAACAATATTTAAGAGGAAAAACTGAAAATATATGGTGGAGTATGTATAAAAATATGTCTGTATCAGTAACAGCCTTATCACAGTATGTTCCCCTGGGGGAGGGAAATTTCCAGCCCATTAGGAACGGTTACATGTGATCTGATGTAGAAACCAGAGGCTGTTTTGAAATGTTTCAACATGAACTCACACCTACACTTAGCTAGGAGTTCAGTCTCGGTTTAACAGACAGCCCAGTATTATATATATTACATCAGAATGGAGCTGGAAATGGAGAATGTTTTGGGTTTTTTTTTGAAGTTGTTTAAATCTCTTTTTGTGTATTATTGGTAGGAGTTACTCAGAACTTCAACATCTGGGCCTGTTTGCTGAAGCTCAGCTACATGGAGGAGATTTTTAGGCTTACAGATAGCTCTGTATTACTTGTCATAGGAAATTTTTGAACCTATGTACCAGTAAATTTAACTTCTGAACTTCCTTTTTAATAAATATGATCAAAGATTTACATTAACTGCTAAATTTGGCTTTGAATATGATGGTTTTAAGGCCAGGTCAAGTAGCAAGTGAAGGATTTGTACATGCGCACAGCTGAATTCAAGAAAAAGGATTTTTTTAGTGTAAGAAAACAAATATTAAATATCATCTGATCCCTTTTAGGTTTTCCCTGCAAAATGCGGTCATCATTTCACATAGATTTGTTGTGCTCTGCACACAGAATTGATACCTTGCATTGCACGGCACAGGGGTGATTCATGCATACACCTATCATTGTGAATTGCACCGTCCAAAACATAATGGGTTTTAGAGTAGTGCCAGCCTTGTAGGCAAAGATGTCTGTGTAACATAAGTTGTTTCTGATAGCTTTAGCCAATATATAATCAGTCCTAAAGTACAACATACTCTTGGCTTCCTGTTCATAACAGCACGCTTCAAAAATTATGATAGAATTCTCCAAAAATAGATAACTGCATTTGCTGATGGTGGCTAGAAGAAAAAAAATTGGAACAAGTAAAATTTAGTTTAAACGGATATATCCAGGTCTAACCTTCGAGTGTTACCCAACTGCTTTGACAAAGTAATAATTGATTCTAAAGTACAAGTTACATTTGTTTGTCAAAAAAACATGTCAGAAAAAATAAGATACATGTATTTTACAAGAAAATGTGACATGTCCTGTTTAAGATAATAGGTATGTAACAACACTAACCACAAAATAATAGGTTTTAAAGTACATAGAACAGGTACAATCGTTCCCAGCACGGGGGGTTTTACAAAAGATTTCGGCACAGAGGAAGGGAGTTATGTATATCCAAACTTTCTCCTCAGGAATTTTAGATGCATGTTTCATTGATTTTCTCAAGAATATACAGATTTCAAATCAAATGAATTTATTAAAAGAAAGAATAATCAGCAGTTTGTGGGAGAAAGCTTATTACATTTTCTCCATTTCGGTTACATTTTTATTTTACTTTTGTAATTACATAGTGATTTGACGGCAAAGAAGAAATCTATCACAAATTAACATTTATGCATGAAGTAGCCTACATCTGTGACGCAATTTTAGTAACCCCGTTTATACTATGATCAAGTCTGTCTTATTTTTGTATACTGATTTATGTATAAACAAGAACCACGTACACAAATATGTATCTAGGAACTTCAGATTCAAACCATTCACCCCTAAAGTCACATTTGAACCTTACCAAATCAAAGACTGGGCAAGTCTGGTTTTAACATGTAGAGGTAAACGAGTTAACTACAGTGTATATTGATGGAGGTTTTCTCTATCACACAGATTGGTATTTATTCTGCTGCTGTTGCTATCAGGATTAATATATTTCTAGCTGACTTGTTTGTAGGAAAGTGGGAAAAAAAGAATCATTTTACACTACTGCACATTATAAAGTCCCCATCGTGTCTCATGTTCACTTATAAATGACATTTCAAATGCAGAGTAATGTGTAGAGTTTCATTATTTTAAAATAATTGTTCCATAAAATTTTCTTTTTAAATTTCGAAAAGGATACCAAAATGGAAACTGCATTGATCTGTTCCCGGAGAAATGTTGAATAAATGCTACTTGTGTGATAAATTGTGGTCCCGAGTTTAGCATAAGTTGTTCCTAACGGTATTGTCCAGGTCTGTAACGGGATTGGTTTGTGGAGTATTGGCAGTCACAGACAGGATTCTACCCCCAGGCCGATTCTGTTACAAGGTTTACGAATGTGTCCGTCTCCTTGCACTGCCATTGCCGGCTCTAACAGGAGCCATATGCTACAGAAAATGGGGATAATCAGGTTTGGAGCAGTAAAAGTTTGACTTGTTTCATAATATCTGCTCCACTGATTACACGTATAGGTAATAAAAAGCATAACTCCCACCTACCTTATCCCCCAGACTGGGTAATGGACCTGCTGATATGAAAGGGAGGATGAGTCAAGTGCGGGAGATAAGGGGGTGCGAGATATGGATGAGATACCTACCACCAACTGCTAGTGAATATTGGATGGAGATGAAGATAGGTGGAGGAGATACTCGCATGCCTTGGTGTTTTGGGAATTCTTGTTGTTTTAATATGCTGGTCAGGCCGAGGAGCATTTATGGCACTTACATATATGTATCATGAGAGAAGGGTGGAAAATTGGCACAGAACGCTTCCATGGTTTAGTGTGTACATGTAAATGATGCCAAATTGATAGGGCAGGAAGTAGTTCATGGCAAGAGAAATACAGGCAACAGCATTAATCTTAAAAAAATTCCAAGTTGTCCAACATTAGGTAAAATTGTCAATTTAGACATTTTTTGAAGCATTCCAGATCTGAAAAACAAAAGAGAAATAGGCTGAAATCAAGGCTTGAGTTGGTTCTTGTTCAAAGTTTGATATTGGTCATAGTGGTGTTAAGGACTACTGCAGATTACAGGAGTATAGCATATGAGGGAACTGGCAGATAAAACTTTCCCTTTACAGAACAACTGTTCAAAGCTCTGTGTTGTAATTTAATGTGTGTTAGCAAATCCCTCAAAGTGTTTTTCATGTAGCTAGTGTTTTAGATTGAATCTTCAAAGCTTTATGTGTAAGATGAGTTGTGAAGCTAACAAATCTATGCGTACAGTACGATTAAACTTGAAAACATTTTCCCATGGTAGTCCTGCAGGCTACATGTTCAATAAAGTGTCAAACCATGGGAGGGTAGCTAAGCTTCCAATGTGTGTCTCTGTGTCAACAGAGGGAGCTTGACATAACCCATTCACCCCTACATATTTCAAATAGACTTGCCCAGCGTCTGATTTGGTTAGGTTCAAATGGGAGTTAAGGGGGGTGAATGAGGTGAACAAGTTTTCTCTGTTTCCCAGCTGTGCATGTCAGTAGAAGAAAGGTTGGCTAAGCTTTCACTGTGTGTCTCAGTATACATGTCCGTATCCCTTTATTAGTCTATAAAAGAAAGATTGACTATGCTTCCCTATGTGTCCCCATGTAAGGGTGGTCGGGGGGGNGGTTCGATTCCCTGATCGCACATGAAAATATATGGTGTCACCTGCCCAACCATGTGGTTTTCTCTGGGTACTCCGGTTTCCTCCAACATTAAGACCCCCACACGCTAACATCCGGGCCAACAAGAGTGATTAATATAAGTTGAAATTAATTGATTCATAATTGCTGTAAAATAAATAAAGTTTATATTTATATGTCCCCTATATCCAGGGCTATAGAAGAAGCTTGGTTAAACAAGTCTTCTCGGTTTCCCTTTATAAGTCTGTAGAAGAAAGATTAGCTAAGCGTCCCTATGCGTCCCCTGTATACAGGGCTATAGAGGAAGCCTGGCTAAGCATTTGCTGTCTTTCCTGTTATAGATTTGTAGATGTAGCAGCTGTCACCTATAGGTATACAGGGCGTTTATCTTGGAAATTACTGATTGGTTCACATATTGATTGTGTGTTGTTCTTGGTAAGGGTTTTGAGCAGCTATTAACTTCATTCTGTAAAGGTCAGCCTTCTAGCTGTATGATTGTTAATATATCCTGTGCCTACAAAACCCGGTGGTTTAGTTCTCTACAGCGTATTTGTCACTGATATTCTCCAGTAGGATTGTGTAATATTACTGGTTTACCATTGTATTGTGGTATGGCACTAGTCGATACATTAGATTAGTCTGCAAGAATAAAAATTCGGCAGTATAGAGTTTTATTTTCTTTATTCTGGTACAAAGGGAACATGGTGTTGAAATAATTAAAACTGGATGAACACTTGCTAAAACACATCAGTAATAATAATAATAATGATTGAAGGTTCTTATATACCGCTTTATCACAACCTAGTTCGTAGGTCGTCTCAAAGTGTTTCACAAATTATTATCCGTGGTTATAGGGCCTTTGCAACTAGCAAGTACATTTCTCAACTCCCTGGGGAGCATACAGCCAGAGCTGCCATTTCGGCGCTAACAGCTAGCATTCAACAATTCTAGCACTGCCCAACCACATACTCATTTACAGCTGAGTAGACTGGAACAAGCAGAGTAAAGTATCTTGCTCAAGGATACAACACATTGCCGTGGCGCGAACCCGCAACCCTTCAGACACGAGCCCGGCGTCCTACCACTAATCTACCGTGCCTCCGTATCAGTAGAATATATTGTTTATTAAAAATATAACATGAAAACAATTACAAGAATTCAAGAAATCTTCCTCAGAGGATTTTCATTATGCAATATATTGCTGTACAGATTTGCTTCCCAATATTCATCCCTATTCTCCAGATCCATGAATACGAAAAAGTTTTTCGGGTAATTCATAAAGGAGACATTAAGTATAAAAGATGAAGCAAATTATGGTGGTCAACATGAGTAAATGAAAATATTCTAATAGAAGTAACCTCCAAATAGGTAACACTAATGATAACTTCCCAGCCAATATTTAATCTTGTCTGTAAACACTAATATTAACAATGAGTGCTTGAGGATCAACAACTGATAGAGATGTTTGTATGAGGCTGATCGGAAGGTATTTGTCTGGGTGATAAGACTTTTGGGAATGTCACTGTCATAGTTCAAACAGACCAATTGGGACGTCCAAGTCTGGGGTCCTAACATACTGATGGTGAGGTCTAAATATAGTCTTGACACACTGACGGGAAGGTACAAGTCTGGTCTAACAGTCTGATGGGATGGTCTAAATCTGGTCTAACAGTCTGATGGGATGGTCAAAGTCTGGTCTAACAGTCTGATGGGATGGTCCAAGTCTGGTCTAACAGTCTGAGGAATGGTCCAAGTCTGGTCTAACAGTCTGAAGAATGGTCCAAGTCTGGTCTAACAGTCTAAGGGATGGTCCAAGTCTGGTCTAACAGTCTGAGGGATGGTCCAAGTCTGGTCTAACAGTCTGATGGGATGGTCCAAGTCTGGTCTAACAGTCTGAGGAATGGTCCAAGTCTGGTCTAACAGTCTGAGGAATGGTCTAAGTCTGGTCTAAGTCTGGTCTAACAGTCTGAGGAATGGTCTAAGTCTGGTCTAACAGTCTGAGGGATGGTCCAAGTCTGGTCTAACAGTCTGATGGGATGATCCAAGTCTGGTCTAACAGTCTGAGGGATGATCCAAGTCTGGTCTAACAGTCTGAGGAATGGTCTAAGTCTGGTCTAACAGTCTGAGGGATGGTCCAAGTCTGGTCTAACAGTCTGAGGAATGGTCTTAGTCTGGTCTAACAGTCTGATGGGATGGTCCAAGTCTGGTCTAACAGTCTGAGGGATGGTCCAAGTCTGGTCTAACAGTCTGACGGGAAGGTACAAGTATGGGATCTAACAGTCTGAGGGAAGGTCTAAGTCTTGTCTAACAGTCTGATGAGGTACAAGTATGGGGTCTAACAGTCTGATGGAAAGGTACAAGTATGGGGTCTAACATTCTGATGGGAAGGTCCAAGTCTGGTCTAACAGTCTTATGAAAGAATAACACAGCCTTTAGTGTTCTTAAAATAGTCAGTAATTTCTTGTTAATAATTTCTTTATTGTACAAAAATCTATTCCTGCCAATTTGGAACTCTGTTATCTGCAGTCTGTATCTATCTTTGGAGTTCACTAGCTAGAGAAACAGAAAACAGATTTTTTTTCCTTGTGCTCGTTTCCAAAAGTCAGTTTCACATTTAAAAACCAAAATAATTGAGTCTGGGGGGGAAAAAAGAGGGAAAAAAAGACGATTACAAGACTCAAAATTGAACAAGCTACATTAAACACTGACTTAATTGCTAATACTCTTTTGGTGAGTGCTTGTTTAAGCGCTTGACTTGTCTCTCACTATAATTTGACACTAAAGAACATTTTGTTATGAATTGAAAATAGAAACAGTGAATGCTTGGGTACAGGATGAAAAAAACCAAAAAACTTTGATTATATAATATGTTATTATTACTACAAAGTTTTTAAATGAAATTGCAGGAGGACATCTAATCCAAACTAGGTGTGATTTAATCTCGTGTGTGTGTGTGTGTAGAGTAGAGAGTAAGCCAGTACAGGTAAAAAACACTGTAATCCTCGTGGATTGGAAGTCTGCAGCCACAAAATGCACTTGCTCTTGGCTGTTGTTGCAGTATGCTGGGTTTAACATGTTTGTATGATGGAGCCAGTTGATGTTAATGTTTTCTTGGTCAAACTAAACAGCTGTTACCGAGGCAATATTTATCCCAGATCCTGGTGAAGTTAGCCGTAGTTTGGGGTATAAAAACCATCCCCACACTCCCCCATCCTTACCCACACCCAGACACTGGCTAGTCATTATAGGTGCAGAAAGGAACTTCATGTGTATCAATTATCACTATGTCCTCTTCTGTAGCTCACTGTCCATCAGTTCATAACTATCTACATTATTTAAAAAAAATTATATTGAGATGATCCTTTTTTGCTATGTTAATACCTTTTGAGATGACCCCCTTTATTGGTATATTAGTACCACCATCAATTTGAAAGGGATGGTATTACATGTTCTGTTCATCCCGACTTTCTATGAATCATTTGAGTGATTTGGACCGTTGACCCCCCAAGTACAGTATGAACCTTCTAACCTAACGTACCGTATTCATTCTTATAATGGCAATGTTGTAAGCAGAATATAGTGATCAGGAATGCAGTTTAGAAAAAACAAAAACTTTGACTAAATGCCTCATTAATTTACCAAGAATCTCATACTTGATTTAATATATAGAATTATAGAGGCAGAAGCATTTTCTACCAAAAGTTTATTACTTTTTCAAAAAAATATAGGACCAGGGATATTTACATGTAATCTAATGGAAGTCTGTACATGTAATACATTTCTGAGTGCATAGGACCAGGAATTGATACTTGTGATTTATCGGAAGTCTTTAAGACATTGTTCATTGTTCAGATTTCTGGCATTATTGCACGATTAGATAATTTCTGTTGCAGATGTTTCCCGAATCAGATAAGGCAGTAATATGAGTGGCTGCTGCAAAAACGCGGACCAAAAGTTGACGTAATCTGTCATATATTGTATCCTAACAGACTTTCTTACATTCTTATGAACATTCTATTCGGTACGTTGCCTGGTTAAAATCCTTGCACTTACTCATGAGATGTTAGCTGTCATCCTATGCGCATGACTCTGTTCTGATAGCATGTAACTGCATTCATTTTGAAAAATTTCATATCTTAAAAAGAAGTAACTTTAAGAATGATTTAATGAGCCTCAAAGTTATTTCAGCAAATCTTGCCTGAAAAAAGTATTAACCTTAGGCCACTTTCATATAAATTTTATATGAAAATATAATTAATTTTAGGTTATTTATCAAATAACAAATTTTTAGGCAAACAACAAATAAGAAGCTTTATATTTTGTCAAATGTACACCATCTTCAAATCTTCCAACATCATTGAAATGTCACACTATTGGGTTGGGTACATTGACATATTCTGCAAAATATGCTGACAACAGGGTTTTTCAAGTGTTTATGCTACAGTTGTGTCACAGGAGAAAGTATTTCTTGAATCGTCTTTCCTCAGAATGATTTTTTTCTCAAAAATTGTATGTTCAATCCTGTCAGTAAAACATTCATAATAAACCACAGAGAACGTAAGAACTACATTTTCACAGTAAAACAAATTTATAAAGGATCCCAGAGACCAGAAAAACATTGAAAATTCCCTACAGTGAACAAAATAAATAAGGTTACGCAGGGAACCTGAAAAATATGCTGTGGCAGTGCAGTAAAACAGGTTTATGAAGTATCCCCAACTGGCCTTAGAGATACGTTCTCAACAGTATAATGTGTTTATATGGAACCCAAGCTGAGCTAGATAATTAGTTCTTTACTATATAGAGGGTTTATAGTAGATCCCAGGGAACATAAGAAAAAAATAGTCCTTTACAGCAAAGTTTGTTTATAATAAACACCAGAAGAGCTGAGAAATGAGTTCTCAACTATAAACTATGTTTATAACAAACTCGTGGAGTTGATAAATGATTTCTCTGATGAAATAGGTTTATAACAAATCTTAGGGAAGCTTAGAAATAAGTTTTCAACAGAAGAATATGTTAATAACAAACTCCAGGAGAGCTGAGAAATGATTCTCTATAATAAAATATGTATAACATATAGGGGACCTTAGAAATAAGTTCTCTACAATAAAACCGATTTATAGCCAATATCTGGTTACCATTATGAGTTTTTGATTTCATGTTCAAGTGTAACATCTTGCTAGTGTACTGGGGGTATCAAGTGTACTTCGTGTGTGATTTTTATGAGATTTAATCTTATTACCTACAGTTAATTACTTATCAATAAGCTGATACTCTTTTACCAAATTAATCTTGTTAGTATATTATTGAAACATTCTTACTTTCTTTGGCTCAGCATTTAACAATAATTAATCTCTTTAGCTTTAGTTCATACACTATTGTAGGTTATGGATTTTGTTAAAACTATTGGATCTGGTTGCATTCCTATGCTCGAAATCTTGGAAGAATTTCAGGAAAGATCAAAAGTTACCATTACATTAATATGTAATATGCAATCCCCCTAACTATGGAGGGTAAGCTTACTGGATACACTGGTATGTGTGAATGATAAATCATTTAAGACGCCAAGGCATACTGGATCAGTGGAGGATATGTAACAGAATGGAAATAAAGTTCTGTTACAAAAAGAAATAAAATGTCACAGTGATAAGTTGTACCACAATTTTGTTTTGACTTATAGGAAGACAAAACGAGAAGTTTGAATATATACATGTCAAGCTTACCCAATTGTCTTTTGGTATATAACGACAGGTACAAATCAAGATTACCCATTAGTCGGTTGATATCCAAACGGCAGTTGATTTAGTCCCAAGCTAACCAATTATCTGACTAATATCAAATATTTATGTACAAACTTTACCAAAAGTCGAGTGATATTATATACGTACATGTAAATATGGGACAAGCTTACCAAATAGTGGGTTGATAAATATACGAGTCAAGCTTACCTAATCGTTGGTTAATTTATATGTGTACGGGCCAAGTTTGCCTGATATATGTAGTTGGTTGATATTATACATGTAAATATGGGACAAGATTACCAAATAGTCTGCTTATCTTATATAACTACCAGCCAAGCTTACCAAATAGTCTGTAGTTGTTATATATGCAAGTCAAGCTTACCTATTGTGCAAGTCGTCCTTAACCAACAGTCTGCTGATCTTATAATCAGGTATATGTTCTGGTGTATTGTATAATTTCTGCTTTCTACTTGCATGTTATATGCTCTTTCTTACTTTAATATCAGTACTAGCATTGTAACGCAAAATCAATAATGCTTCAGAATTCCCCAATCTCAGACCTGACCTTGAACAATGCCTCTGATAATTGCAAATACATCATCAAGTCAAGATAACAAAGATTAAATGATCCTGGTAAATCAAAATTCTTACACAAGAAAAGTAGTTTCTGTCTTGATTGAAATGTTTACACAAGGGAAATAAGTCTTGTCTGAGTCGGAATTTTTCTGTAAGGGAAAGTATTTCTTGGTAAATCAAACGTTTTACCCAAGGGACAATTCCAGGTACAAGTTTGAGGCCTGGTCATCCCCACACCACCAAACAAGGTGCCTATAATGATGAGAGGGTAATACTTTGGTTATGATCGGGGATTGTCTCTGTAAGCTGGTATCAATAATGGAAATTGACTCCAATATCAAAGTGTACATATCGTCAGTAGATAGTTGCCTCAAAGATGATATAGACAATTCTGTTGCCATCATCATCATCATCATCATCATCGTTGTTGTTGTCATTGTTGTTTACTCTGCCCTTGCTACCCGTGTATACAATTATTGCTGTACTGCTTTGCTTGTTCTTAGTACTAAATCATTTACATATGCTTGCAATTTCAGTTTTCCTTTTTGCTTCTTTTATTTTGAAATGTAGATGTAGTGAAAGTTGTTTAATTTTAGGTTTTTGTTTTTACTTTTTTTCTTCTCTAGATCGACCTAGAAGTTCACGCCATACTCACAACAGTTTTAACAGTTATCGAGACCGTCGTAACCATAACGACCCCAATGGTAAGCCTGCCATTGCCTAGTAACAACTCTGACTCCTCCCTTCTTCCTGTATACCCTCTAACCCAAAGTGTTGCTGGAGTGTGTCAGATTACAATTATTTGTAACTCATACTAATGTGTGGGTTTCATTTTGCCTTCTCTAACCATCATTATAGATAGACTCAATCATTGATGGAATGGTTTCCATTTGTTGCACATTAATCCAACAGAAGTCCCATCCCCAATTATTACATTGTACTTTGAAATTCATAATTGTTAAATCAGAATGATAACCCCTTTGTTTTACAAAAGTTTATTTAGTTTAAATCAGCTATAAAGTTATAATATTGGAAAGATTCCTATGAATTTATGTTTAATTTATTCACAAATTGATTTTTTTCCACAAATTGAAATTCTTCCCCTTCATTAAATAAATCTAGAGACTGCTGTGATTTGTATAATCCCTACTGGATAATTTCCCTTACCGATAATTCTCCTGTTCGGAGTTGACCTGGTTGGACTACTGGTGGATTACGTGACATGATTGAAACTTTTAATTTTAATTTGTGCCTTGTGTAGTGTGTGTTTGTCTTGCAGTGTGCTTTGTGATGTATTTTAGTATAATGTACACCGGTATAGTCTGCACACAATTTAATACGGGAACACTTGATATTAAAACACACCAAGCACCTCACTATGTCACATGTACTAACATAAATGGTATTTTTCATGTACTGATATTTACACAGATGAATCTCCTTAATTCACGAATATATCAGTCTCATTATTTGAATTTTCTAGGTTCTGCTGACATTTATTTCAAAGTTCATTGTTACTTTTGATGTACAATTACTGACAGCAAGGGAGGACAATACAGGGCTTGTTCAACCCTCACATCAGAACTGTCTGGAAACCCCAGGCATGTGTTATAGTACCAGTAACTAAAGCTTACCTGTAATTAGTCTGTGTGCTTGATTTCAAATACTAGTATAAAATCTCCATTTTCTGAGGAGAAAAAATGTACAGCCTAATTTTCGCACTAAGGCATTTCTAATTGGAATTAAATTTTTAGAATGAATTTTTTTATTTATTTGAAATATGTTCTTTATTATTTTTTTAAGTTTGTCATTTTAATAGCTAGACTGCCAATTTAAGCAAAAAAATCAAATCTGAAAGAAACTATGCCAATTTTTGTACAAAAATTCATGCATTAACTGGGATCATTATTGATATTTCATAAAAATTATGAACAATAACGGTGCATGAATGCAAAGCACAGTTTACCAAAGTCGCGTGTAGGGAAAATGAATCTGTTATGTTATCCTGTAGGTCGACAAGACAAGTGATAGTCTACCTGCATTGATTTCTGTGTAACCTACCTGTCTCTCAATTTCTCAAGTCGTTTTTATGAGTCATATACAGCATTCACTTATAATAGCAGCAACCCTAGCAATCCATTTTACCTATTGATTTTTTCAGCATTTCCCTACGACTTGAAGACTTTCAATGCATTTCCAGGTTTATATATAGAATTCCAGGTCTTATTGTCTTAACATTGCCATACTGCTGCAAATCCAGCACAATGTGACGAATTTTAAGAATTTTGGTTTCTTGAAGACATGCAATTCAACTGAACAGTTGGTAAAAAAAAAAGATGAATACCCTAAGGCTGATATGGCATTTGGATTATGTTCAGAGATAGTAAAACCAGCTGCAAGAAGGATTTAGATAAAATTGACAAGAGAGATTAGTTTC
Source organism: Mizuhopecten yessoensis (assembly GCF_002113885.1). Taxonomy (NCBI): domain Eukaryota; kingdom Metazoa; phylum Mollusca; class Bivalvia; order Pectinida; family Pectinidae; genus Mizuhopecten; species Mizuhopecten yessoensis. Next base: position 1,538,791 of record NW_018407426.1, read on the forward strand.
TATTTCTAAGTCAACAACATCAAACATCATTTTCAGAGCATTGATTTTCAATCTAGTCACCATTAGATTGGGGGGGGGGGGGGGGGGGGGGGATTGTTAAATAAAAATCAAATTTCGGAATATAAAAATATCAATTCGGCAGTAATTCTCCACATTACACTTGATGACAGGTGGGGTTGGAGTTGTCTGTGTAGGTTAATCATTTGGGAATATATTTCTATGTTATATTGGTGGGAGTTCGAGTCTATCTTTACTGCCTGTTTATTGACTCGCTCCATGTTGTAGCCTTACTATAACTGTACAAGATTTCATTATTGCTGTTGTCTGACTTACCCATAGATATCTTTTTCAAGGGTCATTTGTAATAGACGTTTTAGCTTAGATTTCACCCCAGTCTTCGTTGTTTCGTTGACTATATGTAGCCAGAAAAGGAATTCAGAGTTCACGGAGAATTAAGAGATTTGAGTACAAGAAATGACATCACACAACTGAAACGAAAACTGATTCCTGGCTATCGTTCTAAAAGCAAATAATGGTCTGGACAGTCACCGTTTGTTAACTCATTCAACCTGAATTTTCATAATGAACTATTCCAACCTTTGAATTGGAAGAGTTCAAATGTGTTGTCAGGGGTGGATAAGGTAAACATTGGTCATGTTTCTACTGTCAAATATTTCGCACAGATAAGACAGGCCATTAATGGCAGTTAAGTAATAAAGTTTATTAGCAAGATTAAAACACTGCATGTTATTGTAGTATTTCAAAAACAACCTTTGAATACATCAGTTGAATCATCCACAAGATATTTTTCATTGCAGGTATATATGTTCTGTTTCATTAAGAAACATAACTTCATTTAACTCATTCATCACTGGAATTTATATATTGAACTATTCCAACCTTTGAATTGGAAGCGTTCAAATGCGTCTTCAGGGGTGAATGAGTTGGGAGAATATAATCGGAATAGTTTATATATATTTACTTTTAAGTAATACTAATTATTCAGCAGACCATAACCGTGTTTAATTAATATGTTCTTTTTCCTTATAAACTCACATAAAATGAAATTGTACAGTATTTAGTTCCGTGTGCTTTATATAATATGGGAATAGATATATAGTTATGTGTTATGCATGTTTCCAATTATCATTTAATAATTTAAATATGCATATGTCTCGATATATACATGATGGAAGCACTGGTTTACATGTGTAGAAAGCTGTCAGATTGGACCTTCTTATATATACAACAAGTTACAAACATTTAAGACTATTAGCAGATTCTGAAAAATTCTACTACCTAGTGCAAATTTACAAGACCTGGGCATCAAGTTAGTGGAATTGTACAGTTCTGCACTTGTAAAATATGTATGAGAATATTTTCTTAATTGGATTTTTTTTAAAAATAAGTATGGTGTGTCGAAATTAGATTTCAAGGTTTAGTGAGGATATGGAGTTTCTTGGACGATTTTAGCTTGAACTATGGAGATTCCACTTGCATATTTGACCATGTTTGTATTTGTGAACAGCTCCCCCTAGGATCAATGGCCACAGTAAACATCACAGAGACAGAGGTCACGCATACGACTCGTCAACTGTACTCAGTAGCGATATCGACACCACCAGCTTCTTCGACTCCGAAGATGATAGCAGGTACAAACTGAACAATAGAAGTCTACATAACAGAAACTTGTTATTTGTTAACTCATTCACCCCTGAAGACACATTGAACTCTTCCAAATCAAAGGTTGGAATAGTTCATTACGAAATTTCAGGGGTGAATGAGTTAAAAAGTTCCCATACTTGACAGCTGGCTGCAAGCAATTCCAGCTTTTCAAATTTGTCTGACTTAGTATAATGAAAGGGAGGTATCTACTGTTTGTGTTTTGATAGAAGTAGCCAAGAAACATTCAAGGTCATGAAAGAAACCGTCCACGTTTGCTAATTGTTCAATTTCTGATATAAAAAAAAAAGATAATTAATGTTCCAATTAAGAAATATGAAGTCATTTAATTACCTGATAATTGATACAAAAGTATGTAGGAATGGTTAAAAGCAGCTCTGCATGTATATGTAAGAGAAAAATGTAGGCCATCATGATTTTATAACGACATTTTGAATAATGTCAAGACTGGGAACAAATCTAGTTTGACTGATAAGAAATATTGATAGTGTCGATGTATAAAGTGGTTAAAGCATGGTATAAAACAGATTTGAACACTGAGATATTTACACCCCGGGTTCCCCTTACAAACTTATTATTAAAGACATCTTGGAACCTAAGCTGTCTAGAATTATTATTACATGAAGTGGCACTTGAATTTAATCCAGAAATGGTGCAGGGAAATGTTTTGTAATCTTTTATGTAAAAAGTTCGTAATTTTTCTACGCAGATTCTCCACAGTCACAGACACTACCAATAGGTCGTCAAAATATGGTCGACACCGACGAAGACGGCGGAAACACAGACTCCCTCCTATCAGCCGGGTAAGTCCGCATTCAATGAGTCCCTCCAATTATCAGGTTCAATCAGCGGGGCAAGTCCAATACATTTACGGTGTGTCATGTCAATGTCTGCAACAGGGATAAATTGTCATGTTTTCGTGCAAAAATGTGAATGGCAGAGCATTGCATTATCTGATGTGTAAAAAATGACAGTTTTTATACAGAAACATTATAGGTTGTAATATTTCGGAGTAGATAACAAGAAATATCTGAACAAGAGAAAGTTATCTTGATAACTGCTATATAATAGAGGTAACCTTGGGATAGAACAGTATATAACAGCTACATGGTGATGGGAGTCGTTTTATTACAGAGGTTCTGATAGGGGGGGGGGGGGGGTATATATCATATAGGTACCTAAGGAAAGGTGGTTGCTAAATCACAAAGAGTCTGGTGTATTTAAATTTGGTTACCAGGGAAAGTAAGAGGGGGATCAATAGCGTTGTCAATACTGCCAGTTAACCCTTTTTAGTCGACACTTATTAGCCTACATTGTTTAGTCTACACTATATAGAGTCAACACTGTCAGTCTACACTGTTCACCTGAAGTGTATATATATATATCTAGGTTGTATCTAGAAAATGAATGTTTTTGCATCCAAGATGGTTCAGAGGAAGTCCCGTTTGTTATCGGAGCTGTGCAGGTGGTTTGGCCCACAGTCAATACTGCCATCCATCATCAGATATCTTGCACTGTTGCTAATATATAAATAGATACCTTTATGTTTGTTACACAGGATATAAATAGCCGTAAGATGCTACCTAAGCTTTTCAACTTGAGAAATCTTGAAATCTGTTGAAAGTTCCATCAATATCCTGATAGAAAAGTCAAGTTTGTGATATAATTTGACACTCTGTAAATAGTTCCTCGATCTGTAAAACTCGTCAGGATACAAAGATAAAACAGAAGAAAAATGGAGGTAAAAAAAACCTTAGATCCTGTTGATGTCCCGCAACTAAACAACTGACTAGTATATTCCCTGTATAAGGTAGCTTTGTTCCCAGCATATGGCAGTACCAGTTTGTACAGTTGATTAGACTAAAACAACCGGTAAATTAATAAGTTTTATTATATAGGAAAAAGATAAACATCCATGTTACCATGGAAACAGAATCAAAACACTGAAGACTACATGCTGCTTGTACTTTCTCCCATGTCTTGTACACCCTGGGAGGATGTTTTCCCTGTTAGGGGTTGATAATGGTACTAAATACTTCTGTCCATAACTTTTGTGATTTATATATTAAGAATGTGGGTTATACAAGTATGTACATTATTCTTCACCTATTGGTGTTTCCATATGGGCTATAGGTTTGCACTTCACTCTTCAGTCAGCCCATGCAGCAAATTGTCCAGAGCATATCATATACTCTGTCATCTAAAATTGTCAACGAGTCTTCTGTGTCATCTACAATTGAGTCTTCTGTGTCATCTAAAATTGTCAATGAGTCTTCTGTGTCATCTACAATTGTCAATGAGTCTTCTGTGTCATCTACAATTGCCAATGAGTCTTCTGTGTCATCTGAAATTGTCAATGAGTCTTCAGTGTCATCTTAGATTATTGTCAATGAGTCTTCTGTGTCATCTAAAATTATTGTCAATGAGTCTTCTGTGTCATCTAAAATTATTGTCAATGAGTCTTCTGTGTCATCTAAAATTGAGTCTTCTGTGTCATCTTAAATTGTCAACGAGTCTTCTGTGTCATCTTAAATTGCCAATGTGTCTTCTGTGTCATCTAAAATTGTCAATGAGTCTTCCCACTGTATAGAGTTATGGCCCTTACTTGATTTGGGATGTCAAAATTATTCTGGAGGCGGGTGATTAATACTCATGGTTTTTAATTTTGTTCTGTTTCAGGCATCTTCATTTAGTAGCATAACAGACTCAACTATGTCTCTCAACATCATTACAGTCACGTTAAATATGGGTAAGTCTGTCACATTTAGTAATCCTATCTCATGTAGTACTCGTAACTGCATACATATTGGTCAAACCTATTGTTCATAAGTAAATTACATCTTGGAAAAAAAAAAAAAGGTACTTCTTACCTGAATGACTTCACAACCCGACTGAACATGTATTGATACACTCTTTACTGTAAAACGTGCTGTGGTATTTTTAATTTTTATTTGTCAAAATAAAATTTGTTCAAATTAAAATTAAATATTTAGAATTAAACTCTACTGATTTTACACTTCATTGAATGGTTGTCGCACCAGTACTGTTATTATGCTTATCCTGCAATGTATCTGTATATAAAACGATTGATCTGTTTTGTTTTTCAGACACAGTGAATTTCCTTGGTATCAGTATTGTCGGTCAGAGTAATAAAGGTGGGGATGGGGGTATATACGTCGGCTCAATAATGAAAGGGTAAGTATCTTGGGAGTGTGTCTCTTACTAATTTACTCTATAGAAGGGGGAGAAAGGATGAAAAGGGTTTTAACTTATTAGCATTTTCATGTTCCCCTTACGCAAAGGTAATAAATGTATATATTTGTTTAAAATATTGAAACAAGTTCAAAATTGATTTGAAAGTCTTAAATACTGATAGAAAGAAGACCCAACACATTAACTATGACAATGGATTTTTTTTGTGAATTTTGTTCCATAAATATAACTGGACTCTAACAAGCTGTATATATGTGATACTGTGTATCTTCTTGGAGGCTAAGTTTAGAGTTAATACTTTGTTCTCAGACACTTATATAGTATGAAACCATGTTTTTTCCCCAGGGGTGCTGTAGCCCAGGATGGTCGTGTGGAGCCTGGGGACATGATCCTAGAGGTCAATGGGGTCAGTTTCGAGAACATGAGTAATGATGATGCTGTCCGAGCGTTACGGGAAGCTGTCCAAAAACCAGGGTCAGTACTGAAATGGGAAATTTTTGTCCATGTTTCATTTTCAAATTTGAACATAAGGGATAATTGGGGGGAAAAAACAGAGCGAAAATATCAGATAGAGTTCACAGTATATAGAGTAAGCAGAATTATTATTATATATGGGGAAAACATTCTTTGTTGAGTTAATTTGTTTTGAAGGCCAGAGAGTAAAACTTCTTACAGAACAGAATTATTACTGTTTACAGTATGCTTACAAGAATATAAAGCATAAAATTTAGCTATATATATTTCAAAGCAAGAATGAAATTAAGTTTCTTCACTTTTGGATGTCCATACATATTTTTTGTTGTAAATTTCAGCTTTTCAGTGCATTTTAATATCCGAAATTCATAAATTGTGTCAGTTTACCTTTGAAAGAAATAAGCAATATAATAGTTTAGGGAGCTTAACAAACTATTCAGAATTAACTGTAAGAAATATCAGTTCCTGAAATGCCCTCTGATTTTATTTGCAGTCCAATTACACTAGTCGTTGCCAAATGTTGGGACCCCAATCCTAAAGGCTACTTTACAGTCCCTCGACAGGAACCAGTGCGGCCCATCGATCCTTCAGCATGGGTGGCGCACACGACCGCTATGAGGGGGGACTTCCTGTCACGGGGCGGGCCAAGCCCGTCTCTCAGCAACATGACCTCTACTAGCTCCTCCCTCACTAGTTCTATACCTGAGTCAGAACGTAAGTATTGTAACTCACCAATTATACACTAGTGTCAGAGCTTGCCAAGAGCGTAAGTATTGTAACTCACCAATTATACACTAGTGTCAGAGCTTGCTAAGAGCGTAAGTATTGTAACTCACCAATTATACACTAGAGTCAGAGCTTGCCATTTCGTCATCCAAGTCAGAGCCTCAGTATTTTAACTTGATATAGTTATATACCAAAGTAAGTGGAGAATTTAAACTCACCAGCGATATGCCAGGGCAGATTGTTAGTATTGTAATTGGCCTGGTTTATAACAGTCTGAGCAGGGTATTGTGTGTAATTCATTTGTATTACAACCAAATTAGAGCAGAGTCCTATTACCTATTTCTGAGCAGTACATACTTTTTTACATAAAGACAAATCTAGGAGATGCATTTGTGCAGTCTCCACTCTTTCAAGTATTTTTTGCATTTAGTGGATTATTACATAGCTCTAATCAAAACGTCGTACCAGAAGAGGTTTTTTAAATCGACAAATATTTTGAGGTTATTTTTTTGGTAGAATGATTTAACAGATTAAGTGAGAAAGAAAAAAATGAATAAGCTAATGAATAAAATATTTAATTTTAATTCAGACTGCTTATGTAACCTGTTATCTGATGAGACGAAGAGCACTCATCCTTATAACAAAATTATGGTTTTTTCCAGGATTTGACGATTTAAACCTCACCATTAACACTGATATGGCAACAGTTGTCAAAGCGATGGCACAACCAGACTCCGGACTGGAAATCCGGGATAGGATGTGGCTCAAAATCACCATACCAAATGCTTTTATAGGTTAGTAACATCAATGTTGGTAGGTTTTGAATTCACAGTTTAGAATCCTTTGAAATTTTTATCCAGAGTTCTGATAAGAAATAATTATAATCTGAAACTCAGATTTTAGTTTCTAAAAAAAAGATTTTATAATATTTGAAAAATATCTGTGCAAGGATAAAATTTGTTTGAACACATTTAAAGGTTTAATTTGATGTATTTCATGAGTTTTACATTAAGCATCATTTGCACATTCGTTAGTCTTGTGAACAATTTTATATATGGAGAGATGTATGACACCTCTCTATATGTAATGGATGATATACACTTTAGTGAAATGCAAATTATTGTTCTTACAAATAAATCCTTAAAAGTTGAATATTTTGTATAACATCTACAGACAAATTAGTACAATGTAATAAGAAACCTAGATTACTAGATTATAACGATTATGTGACATTGTGTTTTGCAGGTTCAGACTTAGTAGACTGGCTCTTTACACATGTAGATGGGTTTGCTGACCGAAGGGATGCAAGAAAATACGGATGTAATTTGCTGAAGGCAGGGTACATCCGACACACTGTCAATAAAATCACATTTTCGGAACAGTGCTATTATGTGTTCGGGGATCTCTATGGAAGTAAGTAAAGCCGAAAAATGAACTTTTCTCCAAACACACCTCAACTTTCATTATTCTTTCGTATCTTCATGACCATTTTTCAAACAAACTTCCATTTTCATTATTCTTTCATATCTTCATGACCATTTTTCAAACACCCTTCAATTTTCATTGTTCTTTCATATCTTCATGACCAAAAGAATGATCACATAGTTTTGAATTCATCATCCGTCCTCTAGATGAATGTGTTGTGTAGACTGGTTATCAGTTGAATGTTAACTCATGTTATAGTTGCTGTCTATGACGCTCAGATAAACCGCCGTAACGTGACTAGGGGCTTAGTTTGACAGACTTTAACGAGTCACCATAACACAATCAGGGCTGAGTCTTGACTGACTCCTTAAATGCGACAACATGTCACCATAACACGACTGTGGCTGAATTTACACTGACTTTTCGACTTTGACAAGTCACCAGAACAAGACTGGGGCTGAATTTTCACTGACTTTTAGACTTTAACAAATCTCCAGAACACAACTAGGGCTGAGTTTTGACTGACTTTTCGAGTCACCAGAACATGACGAGGGCTGAGTTTGACTGACCTTTCGAGTCACCAGAACACGACTAGGGCTGAGTATTGACTGACCTTTCGAGTCACCAGAACACAACTAGGGCTGAGTTTTGACTGACCTTTCGAGTCACCAGAACATGACGAGGGCTGAGTATTGACTGACCTTTCGAGTCACCAGAACACGACTAGGGCTAAGTTTGACTGACCTTTCGAGTCACCAGAACATGACAAGGGCTGAGTTTTGACTGACCTTTCGACTGTGACAACAACAGGAACATGTTGCTGTGTTTCGCATAAACATGGAATTCAGCTACTACATGATTCATATTTTCTAATTAGCCTTTCTCATATTCAAGGTCATTCGGCCATCTGAAATGTATGCCCTACTTCATTGAACATTTTGCTCATATTTCATCGTTTCCTTTTTTCTCCATTCCCAATTTTAGATGGACCCGTTTATCCAGGTTAGTAAATTCATAAACTCATAGTTACCTCCCCTGTATATATTAATCTGCTGTACTGCTACTAACAAACCATATATATTATACTGTGTATGTCTGCTTGTCCTCAACTTTTTAAGCTGGAAAAAGGTCTCTTTATCGCTCATGTCAATGTTGAACATGTTCAAATGTCAAGGTCACTGCTTCAGAGGATTGGTGCTAATACATTATATGACAGGTTGGATTATCCTGTGCCGACAAAAATACTGAATATAAAATTGGTGCTAACAGGTCATTGGTGTTGTGTTTTCAGTACTTTGGCGACTTGTCAATGTTACGGGTAAATTGTTTTATATTGGATGCAGGTTTACGCTCTGAAAATTTCTGATTGTAAAAATCTCTTGCATGACAAGAAATATATTTTGATAAAATACGTTTTATGCACAAGTGTTTTCCTCAGAACGTTGGGAAGCTCAAACATTTCATTTCTCCAAGAAAAGCAGCTAGATACATCAATTGTCTTTAGCATGATCAGTTCACTATTGCATGTTGCGTACAAAAGTTTCGTGCTCATTTTTCTATGAACCACCAAAATTTCAAAACAAAATCCCAAATCTTGGTTTTAAATCATGTATAGTCGCTGAATGGACATATTGTACTCTTTTTGATGTTTATAAAAGTATTTTTCTGTGTTTTAATTATGAGGAACAAATCAGAGATTTAAATTATTTCTTCAATTTATGTGTACATCTGAAGTATCGTTGTAAATGCATTGTTTTCGCTTGGCTCCAATACCTTGTATCTTTTTTTAGTGCACAAAAACAGTATTTAAAAATGTATATTAACGTGTGATTTGGTTTCCATTCTTTGAACTTCTCTTCATGAATTAGCAATTAACTTCAACTGAAAGGAATATTATGTTTTACAATATCAAAAACATACATTAAAATGACTGCTATAACAGTGAATACATTTGGCGAGTTCATACTGGGGTTAAACAAAAACTCATCTAATAATTTGCATCTTGTTTATATGGATCCTTTATAGCACCAGTTACTTCTTGGTTATACAGGGGTTAAGTTCTAGTATGATCCAGGAGTACTGGTATGCTTTTGAGTTTGTATATGACAAAAGAATTGTTCAAAAGAATTTCTAGAATTCCTATCTAACTATAAATTGTGGTTTTGAGTATGTATGGAAAGCATATTTTTCTGGATTATAGATTTTGATATATATCAATATATAGTATATATAGTGTATATTGACAGATCTTTAGAGCTTGAAGCTTCTGCGAAATATAAATTAAGTATGGTATATGTTGAATGATATGTAAGGCTTGAAGCTACTGAAGTATATACAATAGTTGTGGTGTTTGTTGACAGATCTATCAACCTTGAGTCTAGAGGATGTGGACTCGGTGTCGGAGGCTGACCGTGACACGCTTGCTCCCCTGCCTCCTCCCCACTGGAACAACCAGTATCCCTATGGTAACACCAGTTACTTACCCACCAACCTCAGCTACATACCGCCCTACAGCTACACCAGTACCGACAGCCAAAGCTACGTGGGAAGCTTCGTGGACGGAATGGACAAGTCGGTGACGGGCGGGGGAGGCAATAACAGCGCTGGCAGTGTACACAGTGCATCAGGTAACGGAAGTGTGGACAAACTCGTGACGCTTGGTCTAACTCACATAACAGCTCATACTGTTACGATGAATTTTGAATTTTCAGGACTGTTTGAAATCTTATGTTATAGCAGTATCCCACTGTTAAGTATTACATGGATAGGTATTAGTCTGTTCATTACCCAAATGCAAGATCAAGTTTTACCCAATATTCCAATGCAGTTCTAGTGTCTCTACCCAGTTCAGGAAATACCTTGTTAAAGTCGGGAAGATTTTAGAATATGGGATACCATATTCCTCCACTCAAACTTACTTCTTAGCCTTTAGAAATGACAAGGAGACCGAGGGAATAGAATTACTTTGGGAGCTCTACAGGGCATGGCATAGCGAACAGCCTAACCTTGGTTTATCTCTTCTGCAGCTAAATGCTTGGCGTTTCTTTTAGAAGTTTTTGATTTGCTTCATTGACAAAGCTTATATGATGAATATCTCCTTGAAAACTATACAAGTGCAAACTTTCTGAAATGAGTCCTAGAGCTTTAGTACTTTAGTGTGGGGTGGGGTGACTGTTTACATGCCGATTATTTGTTGTGAAAACAAATGTCAAAGATAAACCTTCAGGGTATTTGCACAAATTGTGGTACATTTCATATACAAAGGCATTCTATTGAAAAATGAATATTCCTCAACTGAAACCATTTAAGTGATATAGGGCCATCCAATGAGAACATGCTTTTATGCTTTTATGACTTTTAAGAACGTCTGTACTATGAACTTGTTTCTCAGGATGCTTCGTGCTAACTCTTGCTATGGATAGACTTGAACTGCATGCTGCTATGTAGTTCAAAAACAAGAACAAGCAAGATTCAGGTGAAATTTGAAATTTAAATAAACTGATGAAATGAAATTTCTGATTTCTGTCTGAATTGTGACAAGGTGTAGTATTAAGTTGTGGAGAACTTATTAGGTATTCTATGCATGTAAGAGTGTTTGATGTTTTCTGTCTCCGCATGAAACAGCATCATTATTTCTGTAACTTTCATTTCTAAATGGATGTGATTATCATGATTTACCTGGTATTGTAGATGTGTAAAAAAAAAATCAGTTCTGAAACGTAATGTTTGTATTCCATAACATATTGATTTAATTTGTAATTAGTTGACATTGCCCTGTCTGCCTTTCCGATATTACCACATGGTATTGGACCTTGTATCCCTCTGTCCACACCTTCGGATACCAGAAATCCTACCTAATGGTCTTCCTTGTGTGCTGAAAGTGTGTGTTGTTTCTTTTCCCCTTAATTTTTTTTCCTTTCCCCAATTTTTTTTTGGTTTTCTTTTTTTCAGTTGTCCAAAAAGATTGTGCATGTATTGTCAGTACATACAATCATTTGAAAAAACTTTGGGAAAATAAGGATAAACAACAATTCAACCAGCTCCAGCAACAACCAAATTCCATGGTAACCCCATATACGGCCTCCATGGATTTTGCATGTTCACGGACCTCCACAGCTAGTTCTGGTTTGTAGTCTTGTTTGTTACCCAGTGCTTCAAGGTCATGACCTCTATAAACTTGCTGCTGTCAAGGTGATGACCTTTACACCGGTCGCCATGGCTTTCTCTCTTTTTCCCCTTCAGTTTTTGCCTAATTTGGTGTTGGTGCCTATCTTTGGGTGTTTATTTTTCCATTTCAATTTGATTTTTGTTTAACGCTGCTTTTCAATTAAAATGCTTGTTGTTTTTGTTGAATTGGGATATTGTGCAATATCTCACACCTTACACAGCACTTGGCTTTTGATCCGTTGTTACCTGTTGTTTCACATGTTATTAACACAATATATGTTGTATGTACATTGTTATATGAGTCAGTATTACCAAGAGCTTTGCGTTAATATACATTGCCTCGGGGAGTTACACTAAATTGTCTTGAGTCGGCTCTGATAAGATGCATGTGCCATACTTACAACAGTATATACTAGCGCTGCTACTTCTGTATTATTAGCTAATATTTACAGACTCCGATTAACTCATTCACCCATGGAATTTCATAATGAACTATTCCAACCTTTGAATTAGAAAAGTCCAAATGTGTCTTCAGGGGTGAATGATTTAAATCATTTTCACTGTGTTTTCAATATAACCCACTAATTGCATTTTCAATTAGCATAGTTAACTAAATAAATAACGAGCACTTGTAACAATGGCTAAAATAGATTTTCCTTGCAAGATGATATAACAAGGAGAATTATGATCCCATATCAGTCTGACAAATGTTTTAGGGGAATAATATCATAATAATGATAACCAAACATGTCCCTGTTTCAGTACTAACAGGTTCTTTGTAGGACTAGGTAAAGGGGTGTATATTCATGCACATTTTATAACCAAAACTTGATAATAGAGCTGTCTTATCACTTAACTCATTCACCCCTGAAATTTCATTATGAACTATCCCAACCTTTAATTGGAAGAGTTCAAATGTGTCTGCAAGGATGAATGAGTTTATAAAGTGAAGACATGAACAATGGAGAAAAGCAGTAGCCCTATAAAGGAAGGATCTGTCTTAATTTTATACATAGTTGGACTACATGAGGCTGGGAATACAGTATCTTTGGTTTATATGGTTTATTTGCTGGTAACTGAAGGGAGTAGTTCTAATGATGATGAAGGCAATATCTGTAACGCCTATTTCTGTATCCTTGGTAGTTAGTCAACACCAAAGTCTTGCCTGTATGCTGATATTTATTATGCTTACCACAAAACATTTATGATTATATGCTTGTCAGCTTACTGTAAAATTGTCACATTGTGTCAATGCATATTAACCCATACTAATTATAAAAAAATCCAAAGATCATGATCAATAATGATCACCCACATAATAAAAAAATGTAGGATTTTTGGAAGGGAAATGAATTGAAATTGATACTGATCAGATTATTAAAAAAACTTTGTTAAATGGTTAGTGGCCTCAGAAAGTCTGAGTTTGTTCATTTGTAGTACTAGGTCAGCATGTATGTTGGAAACAAGATTTATATTTATACTGTATTGTGCAATATATACACTGTGCTCTGCACTGAGCATGTTACACTGTAGGCTGTCATAGCGCCCCATTGATTTAACCCAGTCTTTTTACCACAACAAGTACTACTACACTGTACTGGAAGTAGTATACCTTACATTTTGTCATAGAGCTTATACCAAACTCACAGGCTTCCTAAATTAATATATAATAACATTTTGCTTTCAAGGATATTCCCCACTTGTTAACTTCTGCAGGTAGCTTTTTCTTGGGTTTGTCACAGTGCAAAGTTATCATTTCACACTTTTTTACTTGATTCTTGCAATTCTTTGTTTTAGTAGATTTTCTCGTAATGATATTGTAAGGGTCAAGTGTTTCTTATCTGCAGGTTCGTAATCTGAATCATCAAGTAGAGTTTTTACCCCCAGCAGAGCTTTGCAAGACAACTGTGAAACTGTTTTTTGGACCTAATTTGAAATTAATTTTCTTATTCATTTGTTTTACTTTCAATACAATTATTGGAAAGATTCTTGTGTTTAAGTTTGCATGTAGACATGAGTAGAACGGACCTCAACTGATGTATAGATTGATCTGATTTTATTCAGGGACATACAGAAAGGATTCCAAATAGACAGGATTGTCAGGGTATTCAGTTTTGGTTTTAATACATAACAACATAATGGTCCATCGCTAAGTGAAGGTACATTATACGTAGGTTTCTCAATAGGAACTAAAGATTAAGTTCAGATTTCATGAAAAAAAAAAATATGACCCTCTTTTTTCCACCAAACCTTTGTACCATCTTTTTACGCTTTTGATAACCCTAATAGACATTTAATCCTTGTAGCTGTGGGATAACTAGAGAACTACAAAGTCAGACATTATTGTGTCTCATCAGGGACAAATTGTAAAGCTGTGAAGAAGACATTGTTGTATGTACTGACATGACCCATAAGTGTGTTAAATTCTGATTATTCATTATTTCTCCATTTCCTTTCATTTTTTGTACCTTACAGTACATTTTGTTTGTTTGCATGATATCTATTTAAGGAATTTGAGATAAACATTGTGAACACTACCCTTGAAATAAAATGGACTGGAATAGTCCATTACAATAAAAAGGGTAGATGTGATAGCTACCCTTGAGTGTGAAAAATGGACTGAACTGGTATATAAGGGTAGCCATGTTTTGACCTGTGGAACGTGATGTGATAGATTACACATGAAGGGGAATAACTCTTCAAAGGCACCTGTTTTCATCCTATTTTGCTATCAGTGTTGTGTATGTATATAACTACCCGCTCACCCCTATGCCTCCTTTGTATCATCTGGAAGGCAGGTGAGTTCACTCCAGGTATGGGGTGAACAGGTTATTGCATGAGACATATTTCATGAAGTCCTTATTTGGACCTTGATTACTGCACAATTTTCTGACTCCTGAGTTGAGTTTTGCTTCCATTACTCCTGTTTTGGTGGGATAGCCGTATTTTCCGTTGATTTACTCTGACATTCTGGCATGGAAACATTGTGAATTGCCATTCAACATATTTCTATATCTTGTTTTATACATGATACCTGCCTCAACTATATGTGTTATTTGTTCATTTTACATATAGCATGCACATAATTCAGTGGAGTTTTCTTTCTATTTTCTTCACTGAGTTCTTTTTCACCATTATTGTTAATTTTTTATCACAAAACTTTTTCTGTCATACATATTTTCATGTTCAGCAGCTTTGCATGCACTATCGAATGTAATTGGGACGAGACGACCCTAGCTTAAGGTTTCATTTCATCAGACATTGTATAACTCTATAGAGCTTTTATTTCATGAGGTAAAATTTAGCAGTTTTGTTCCTAGATCAAAATCAGGTCAATTAATGAATCTTATTTACTGTTTTCTTCGAGCTCCAAGTAGAACCAGTATAAAACCTCTGAAATATAAGTACTATAGTCACGCCGACAGAACACTGACCTCCCTCAGTGAGACGAAACCTGTATGGTTGGAGTCATGTAGGCGATAAACCCGTCAACCAACCAACCAACCATCCTCGATATCCAGGGGTAACGCTCACTTTCGCTATCTACACCCCTGGAATATGTCATAGCAAAATTGATGGCACGAAGATAGCTGTTTGATTGGTCTCGTGTAAAAAAACACCTGACCAATCGCTAGGCTGATACATGTCCTTTGAAGATTACAAAGGAGAGATGCCCGACTTCAAAGCCTGTCAATTTTTACCATTACGTGACTACAAGATTCTTTTGATGTACATCAAGTCTTCTTGTCTCATCAGCAAGGTGGCGCACAACGAGCCTTCAATTTTGCTATGACATATTCCAGGGGTGTAGAGAGTAAAGTGAGCGTAACCCCTGGATATCGAGGATGCCAACCAACCAGTACTACAGTGTATAAACAGTATTATATATCACATTGTACCTCCCTCCAATACATCTTTTGGTAAGTGAACATGAACTATTGTCTATGCTATATCCCAAAGGAAGGTTTAACAATTTCCCAGTAGTATTTTGCATGCATCTGACATCACACCTTTTCATTTTAAGTGTAATTTTCATTTCATTTTATGGTACTTTTCATTTTGTTATTTCACACATTCAATAGGTTATATCATTGGTATAAGTGGCAGGTATATATATATATGTGTAATGATTTTCTCTCATGTCTACTTTGATTTGAGTATGTTTTTGATTTCTCTGTATTTGTTGATTTTGGCAGTTCACAATGCTTGCTCATGTCTGCCAGTAAATCTACCAGCGGCTCAACGGCTGTTGTCAAAAACTTTGTGTATCGAGTCAGCCGAGCCCAACAACAATGTCCGTGGTAAAAAATCTGTGTCAAAATCTCCTGCTACGGTAACCACAGTCGCCATGAAGACTGTTGATACGGCAACTGTTGCTACAGACGATAGGCACAAGTGCAAGTCTGCACCCTCACCCATTCCACCTGTAGATGGCCCAGGTATGTCAGGGGGACATAACTCAACATTGCCATCATTAGTCAGGGGAAGCTACTCCGCATGGCCACCACTGCCAACATCTCACTGCCTAGAACTGCTGGTGCTGCCGAGCTTGACACGTTTCAGGACTCGCATGAAGTCTTCACTGCTGCGCTGTCTTGTAGGCACGCTTATTCCGGGCCTGTAGTAAACACAGAAAGGGGCAGATAACTCTGAAATTTGTTTCCAGCTCACCTTCCATTGAATTTTGTGATCTGTTCACAGTGGTTTTGTGTAAAGCATGATAGTGGTACTTTATTATAGCCCTGCCTCTAGCTTCCGTACACAGGACCAGCGTTACTAATGTGTCTGACTAATGTATTCGTTACTGACATGGTGACTTCCCTCCTCGTATGTATCTCAACAATAGTAGCTGTTGTTATACCTGTATACCTGTACTCAGCTCGTGTGTGTCAGAGCACCAACACAATTACCCGTATCAATGTGGAATCTTGTGGATGGTGTGGTTAGAAATATTTTTTTACACAGCATATTTCATAAATAACCAGTTATTCCAAGTTAATAATAATACACTAAGCACATGTAATCTGTTATTTGAGTAATTGATTTACCCCTATGCTTTTCGGTGTACATTGTATTACATCATCCATGTTCATATAAACTCAAAAATGTGATGCATAGGTCTACAATCGATCTGGTGTTATTGAAGCTAATAAAAAGTTTTTTAAGATTAAAATGTACATTTTTTCTTTTTTTGACAAGATCCTTGTTTGATATTTTTCTCCATTAGTCTATCCTTGTCAGAGGGCATCTGTATACATGTAAATTGATGTCTGTCAGGCCAGTTCTGTAACGTTTCAGTATATATTAGCCAGTTTAACATATAGATGTAGCATAAGTTTTTTTTACATTTTCTGTTTAACAGTATTGTATATGTTTTATGATTGTTTGTAGAAAAAATTGTTCCCTGTCAAGATCTATTTGCAATGCCTATTTATACATTATTCTTTATTTTATATATTATTCTTTATTTATTGTTACCTATGTATAACATTGATTTATACAGTAATTGCATGTAAATGGCTTTTTTATACAAAATTCAGAATTTTTCATAAATTCTGACTACTTTATACTAATTGTGACATAAATATACCAAGTATGAATTGGTGTTTTTTGTTATGTGACCTTTGTAAATATTGATGTTGGATCAGAACATGGATTGCATGTGCCCTACAAGTATTTTTGTGCTCACTTCCAATTTTTCCATAACAAAGAATTCAGTCGACCACATGGGAGATGATTCCTTGACTCAATGTGTTATCTAATTTAGATAAAATCTATTATTATTAAAAAAAAAATCTTTTTTTTTCATATTTTTTTTGTGATGTTGAATGTGACAAAATTCAATATTGGAAGTATCACTCTGCTGATAATACACAAACGTCATATAAGAAAAGTTGCTAAGGTGGATTGCAATATTGTTGTTGTGTATGTTTAGATATTGTTACAGATATGGACCATTTTTTCTTGTCTGTAAATGTCACAATTGTTTCGGGTCAATAAAAATTGATATTCACCTTGGCAGAATACCGTATTTGTAGACTTGTTATATTTGCTAGTATTTATTACCTGTGTATATGTACCTGTTATATTTGCTAGTATTTATTACCTGTGTATATGTACCTGTTACATTTGCTAGTATTTATAACCTGTGTATATGTACCTGTTATATAGATCCTCTATATTGTTACCCGTTTCCCAAACCCAAACAGCTCCTTTTCCTATTGCAGTTTTAGCACCAAGAAAAAGGCTTACATTATGAAATTAATTGTCATGACTCGGGTAAATTTTACCATAATGACCATCATTTCCTATCACGGGTTGTGAAAGGAAATGATGGTCATTATGGTATTTTTAATTGAAATTTTCAATTTGAGTTACTGTTCTATTTTTTCAACTTGCTTGCAGAGTTCAAGAAATTGAATTCAGCTGAAATATTTACTAGAATAGCCAAAACGATCAACTTTAAAATAATCTTGGTACAACAAAAAGTTTTAAAGATCGGCTGTGTAAAGGTCTTGAAAACAATTGTTTAGACCTAGCAGTCTTATTAGACCTCAAAGACAGATGCCCTACTTTCTTGTAATATTATTTTCTCATTCATAGATCTACCGTTAAACTCTACATGTTTTATTGACTCCTTCACCCCTGAAATTTCATAATGAACTAATCCATCCTTGGAATTGGAAGGGTTCAAATGTGTCTTCAGGGGTGATTGATTTCAAAGTATCAATCAGCTAGACAAAATCCTTAAGGCTTTGTTTCCTCAACTCTTTGGAACGGAAATAACACAATGAAAGCATGCACTAACGTAACGTTGTGACGACTAATCTGCTAATACTGTGTCACGACGTGATACCTGTTCAGTCAACAACCCATCATTTATCAATGTAACAACAGTGATAGTTCCATTTATGCAAACTTACACATGAAACTAGAACATATGTATCCTTAGTATAACTAGGAATGTCTTTACCCATAAAATGTTTAAACAAAATTACTTGTTAGAAGTCTTTTTCAATTAACTGATAATAAATTACTGTTTTGTAACTTTCAGCTACGATTTTTGAAATGAAGGTGATTTTAAAAGGTGTGAATTTTTGGTGTTTCAGGAAGCAGTGCATCTGGAAGCAGTCGGAAGGAAAAAGAGAAATCAGACAGAAAGTCCGGGAGTCCCGCGGGAAGTGGGGGCAGTGATACTGAGACAGCAAGTCTAGCAAGTGCTCGGCGTGTACAAGTAGTGCCGGCACCGCCATCAACAAACATGATGCCTCCCAATATGATGCCACCAAATATGATGCCCCCTAATATGATGCCACCAAATATGATGCCCCCTAATATGATGCCCCCTAATATGATGCAACCAAATATGATGCCACCAAATATGATGCCACCAAATATGATGCCGGGCCAAGCACTGCCTCCTCCCCCGAGGGACCTGTCTAATATGCCGCAGGATTTAAGTGGCAGCAGACAGTCTTTCAAAATGGCTATGGGAAATCCATGTGAGTTTTTTGTGGACGTCATGTGATCAATCATGTGGCCTCTATACAGCCAATCAGCTCTCATTATTATTTGCATGCTGAAGAACACAGTTGATTTTCATATTTACATTTTTTAGAGAATTATATAAAAAATTGGAGATCTGATTTCCTGAATGGGATAACTTTTTTTAGAAATGGTGAGAAATCATTAAGGGAAAGACATATATGACATACTGTCATATTTGCTCAGAAAATTTGTTTGATAAATCAAAATTTTAGCAGATGGAATGAGGCAGTACATGACAGGAGAATCAGCGGAGAGATAGTAATGGACAGGAATTTGTTTGTTTTCTTGTGTGATAATGTAAAAAGTATTTATGAATGTACAGTTTACTCGTTAGTCTGCATGACCAAGTCCCAACATATCCTCCTGTAGTTCATACAACTTGTATACTTCAAACTGTATGCTCATGTATCGCCAACTTGTTTTTAGCATGTTTGCAAATGTAATTTATTTTAGAAGATTTTGCGGGAGAAAGTGAGTGTGACTGTTATGTAACACAGAATTTGTTTGTGTGCCCTTAACCCTTGCAATCGTGGCCTTGGTACAGAAAAACCATGAATTCAAAGTACTGAGCAACAGCTATGATTGGAAGGGTTGTCTAATATATGTATGTATAGTCAGATTTGATTATGGCTTTAAGCCTAGTTGTCTTCTTACTTTCACTTTAGGCGATTCAGTCATCGACTCATGACCTCTGACCTTCACCCTGACCCTCATCTCCATGGTTACAGCTTCCTTCCATGATTGGCACACTAGCTGGACTAAGACCTGTTTCTTTGTGTGCGCGTTCAGTATGGGCTGATAGCAGGAGGCACCTCCTGTTACCGCGGACTCGTGCTTGGTGCTTTTAACTACTAAACCTTCAACAGCAGTAGGCCTAGTCGCTACAGGTCACGTGACTCGTCACATGATCACCTTGGCTCCTCCTTCTTCCTGGCCCACCTCGTCTGGAGATCGTAACTTTTCTATTTATACTCTGAATGGTTGTCGCTGTCTTCTGTTTAAGTCACTTGTGATTGATTTTATGATAATTTAAAACCACAATTTTATTATTTTTATTCAACCGATGAATTTCTTTGAGTGATTTTGTTTGGGTAGCTGGATATTTGCAGTAGGGCCCTGTGTGCATGCCATTGTTGTGATAAGCTTGCCTTTCGTTCGGGTTCTCAGTGATTTGGTAAACGTCTCATTCACACTTGGACAGACGCTAGATTGATTTGTACAGCTGCTATTTTTCTTTCTTTCTTTCTGTAAATCTTTCTTTGTCTTTTCTTTCTTCTTTGCATAATCTTTCATTGTTGCAGCATGTTTTGTCGTAAGATCTCCGTTTCCCAAGGTAGTAAGAGATGTGGTTTGCCTGCATAGCTGTTCATGGCATGGTTATCACACGTATATATTTTAGAAAAGACAAATTTTAGTTTGTTTTAATTTATTTCAACTGGTTGTCAAATTTTTATTTTTGAAGTTGTTGTCAAAATGAAATCAGCAATTCACTTCAATATTTACATTACTGCTGGCTTTTAATTCCAAAAATTGATTGAACAATTTTAATTTACCATATTAATGTGATTAAGCAATAGTATATGCTTCATTGAGGAGCTATTAGATGAATCAACAGAAATAGATAATGTTGATCTGAATCATTTCTGACGATAAAGGTAACCGTTTGATCGCTTGCTCCACGGACATGTTGATAAACTGAATACCACATATGAATACACCAAGTAACAGTTGTTATACACAAATGTATATCACAAAGCTTTTCTACTCAATAATTGATTACTGTACTCTATTTTTTTGCATTTTTCCAAACTTGCTTTTATTTACTTTTACAAATACAGACAATTTCGCTGTTCTGTTTACAGAAGCAAATTTGGTCAAAGGTTTTGTTTATTCCAATGAATTACCATTTATTTTCAGTTGACCTGTTTATTTGTTAAGCCTGTTCTGATAAATATTTGTTACTTGACAGATTTTGTTTGTCTTGAAGGTAATTAAGAATGTGTCGCCACAAAAAAAAAAAAAAATCAATTGAAAGAGATTTTTAAAACTTTATTTTGTTCAATTTGCCCAAGTACATGTACTTCCATAGCATCTACAGCAGTCACTGAGATTAAACATTCTTGTTAACCGAAAATTTAACCGTCTTATTTGTGTATTGCTCAGTTTGAATACTCCAATACAGATAATAACATCGTTCAATTTCTTTAATCCTTTGTCCTTATACTGGATCAGGCATCCAGTGGACTTTTTGAAGTGTTGATAGTGTTATAAGGTTCTGAAATAGCAAAGAAGTACCAAAATAATACAACTATCTGGTATTTTTGTATGGACAAAAAGTTATAAAAATATATCCCTGGAGTGAAATATGGTGTAATTCTGTTGTCCAATCCAACACAGGACATAACTCTTGTCAACAGACATGATACGAAAATGTGTCAATTTTCACTCAGAATAAAACCTCTGTATTTCAATTTCATTATCATGTATGTTTGACATGCTGAAATCCATTTACCAAGATGTATTTGTTTCCCCTTGATGTTGGAGATTTTCTACCAAGAAGTCCAAAATGTACAATGTTTTGCTGATTTTAAACTGTATAAAATGTATAAACATTGAAGTAGAATTGAAAAGGAAAAGAAATTTTGATGAGTTTGTCTGTCCCAGAAAGAAAAGAAAGATCATAATTTTTTACCACAAGCATTGTATATATTTTTAATATGTAGTTGTGCTCGTTGTGACTTGCTGAAAATATAATGCCAACTTCTGCAGTCATGCTGTGTATTGTCATCTTGAAGTAGACATTTATTTACATAAAGTGTACTGACATCAGATTTACAACATTTCATCAGTGTTGACATTGAGAACAGGCTGAATCCCATCTTCTGTAGCTGATATTTAAGTTTTGACTTTTAATGAGAACTTCTGTGAACATGGTTGTACAGATGTTATGTGGTATATTGTTGGCGTTTGTTTTCTTTTACTTTGTGTCATAAAAAGGGTATTACCAAAATTTACTGCTGGAAATCTTTGCCATAATTTTATAAAAAAAAAACTGCATTAAGAGTGAAATGGGTTGCCAAATCCTAAATTAGCCAACTTCTTTTCCATATAAATCTCTCTTTTTTTTAAGCTATTGTAATATTTTGTTGTGTCAAAATTAAGCAGATTCACTTTAATTCATTACCCAGTATACTTTGCTGCGTATGTGACAAAACCCTAGAATTTGGTTATAATTCTGTAGGATGATAAGTTAACATAGATATAGTAGTTGATGTGTAGAATGTTAATTCATTCACCCCTGAAAACACATTTGAACTTTTCCAATTCAAAAGTTGGAATAGTTCATTATAAAAAATCAGGGGTTAAGGAAATGCATTTAATATTTATGCAACATTTACAATATCACAACAGTATCTTATAAAAAGTGCATTTCAATGAAAGTGACCAAGAAATGATCATCCGAGGATCATCCTAGGGTGGTGAAAGGTATTGAGGGACAAACAGTTATTTATAGAGGACACAGGTGAGACGCTACATCACAGGTGAGACATACTGACGAGCCATTTTGGCAGAAATAGGAAAGCGGTGCTTATGGTTGTGTTGAAGAAGGAGGTGCATAAATGATGGAATATATTTTAATGTCATGAAACCAAATGCAGTAAAAATGCAACTTATGTGATGGGAATTAGGTATGTATGGATGTCTGCTTGAACAACTTGTATTGAATGAGAAAATAGGCCGCATCAGTCGCTGTTATACAACAGGAATATTGTCTTCTGGAACTTTTTATATCATTTAGCTTTAAGTGTGGTCATCACTGTAAAACCCTGTATGTGTGAATCGTAGGAGTGTGGGTAGAATGTTTGGGGCGAGAGAGACATTTAAAAGGTTAATACATTGTGTGCTGACATGTCACCCAGGCTTCGAGTGGCACTTTCTGTCCAGTGTCTTCTGCTAAATGATTAGTCAATTCTTGTTTCAAATTCTCAAGATGATGTCAAATTGATGTCCCAATTTAATCATGTACTGACTTCAACATTTCTTGAGGTTTTATGTGGAGCTAAAATTTGATTTTGAATAATTAGTATGGAGTCCAAGTTTGGTCATATCATGGTGCTGCTTGGTTTCTCACAAGGGAGATAACTCTTTAACCAGAAAACTTTCTTTTCGTTTTGTGAAAAATGTTGTTTCCAATTTGTGCAATATTTTGTATATATGAATCAACTTTATACTGTACATCCTACCCTGTTTTAATCTATTTGATATAGATACTTTTTAATCAATGATGTATTTTTTCAGTGTGATTGGAATTTCATTTGGTATTTTGAAATGACACTGACCATATTTGTGTATATTTTATAATTTGTTTCTCTTTCATCTGTCAATTTTACTGAAATTTTAACTGATAGATTCAGTAATTTACATAATTTCAAAGTTTTATGAACAGTTAAGTTTTATTCAGGTGCTGAAACAATACCTTTAAATTTTCAGGTTTTTTGTGCCACCTAATTTTTGTTGAAATGGCTTTCCCTTGTATTTTAATACTTTAATGCAGCTTATGTAATACAGTTTTAACACTTAAATTCTACAAATGATCAACTGAATAGCATACATATCATTCAACCCTGAAATTTCATAATGAACTATTCCATGGAATTGGAAGAGTTCAAATGTGTCGTCAGGGGTAAATGAGTTAATGTCGCTTCTAAATGGATTAAAGTTGATTTTTATCCATCTATGATGAATTGGTAAATTTGACACAAATTCAAAGGTTGCTTGAAATGATGCCAGAACATTTCTCATCTTTGTCTGGATAAAGAAACAAGAAGTTCGGACTACAGTGATTGTGTCATTGCTTTACAAGTGAAAGTCATTTGCTTAAATGATGTTGTGTTCTCCGAGCCATGACCCTGTGTAAATGTTGTGTATAAATGATGGCATGGTCCCTTGTAAATGTTGTGTATAAATGATGGCATGGTCCCTTGTAAATGTTGTGTATAAATGAATTGTGTACATGTTATTTTGTGAGAAAGTCTGATTTACTGATGAAACGAGTGAAATGAAAAAACGAACACAAAGATAGGCATTGCTAAGGTTACACTAACTTCCTGTCAAACCGTCAAAATGAAAAAGACAGCGATGTGTATTGTAACTTGTTCTAAACCTAAGATTTTGAATATACATTTGTAACGAGTGTTCAGTAAACCAGACTGGAGATGACCTCTGATGTCATGTTTACAAATTGTGGTTGAGAGTTGTCTGCTCTTGTCCAAGCATCACCATGATTACTAGGTACTTGGTTGGCCCCCCCAGAAGATGTTTTGTACAGAATACTTGACGGTAGATGATTGTGTAAATGATATCGGTCTAGTGGGCCGAAATAAAAATGCCCAATATAAACTCCTTGTCTTGTTGTTTTATTTGCTATCAATACAGCTGATGGGGAGATGGAGACCAGACCCCGAATCATGAAGTGAACTTGATTGATAATTGTTTTTTTTTACGGTTCAGTGCCATATACAGTACCAGGACATTTTCGCTGCAGTTTGATTTTTCGCCTGTTTCGCCTTTCCCGATAAGGGCGAATTTGTCATTACCGCATATATAGATTAATAGCATGATATACATAATAATTAAATGTGAAGGGTGAAAATTGATTTCATGGTCGAATGGTAAATGTTTGGCTGGGCAAAAAATTCCCAATATACAGTACAAACAAATTATACATGTGTATATTGCACATATATGTATCATTTCACTAAACAATGAATGATAAAGAAAATTTTGTATTTTGAAATTTGGACATAAATCTGAAAGACTTTTCAAATCACTAGGACATGTCAGAATTTAAGCAGCTGTCAGAAGATTAAAATATTACAAAGGATCATTAGGGATACAACAAAAGTTTGTCGGTCACTTTACATGTCTTATTGTAACAGTGAAGAAATGTAGATGTTCTCATTATTCAGTTTATAAAGAGTGTAAAAGGAGGGAGCTTTATAGAAAAATCTAATAACCAGAAAGTTGAATGGCAAAATCCATCAGCAAAGTGATACAGACACCAAAACCTGTAGGAACAAAGCGATACTCAAACCAAAGTATGTAGAAGCAGAATGCTACATATCAGACCCTGTGTAACCAGAACTAAACATAACGAGCATGTCAAAACAAAACTAGACACATCAAAACTAAACAGAATGCTACATATCAGACCCTGTGTAACCAGAACTAAAAACAACGAGCATGTCAAAGCTAAACTAAACAGAATGCTACATATCATACCCTGTGTAACCAGAACTAAACACAACGAGAATGTCAAAACAAAAGTAGACACATCAAAACTAAACAGAATGCTACATATCATACCCTGTATAACCAGAACTAAACACAACGAGCATGTCAAAACAAAACTACACACCAAAACTAAACAGAATGCTACATATCATACCCAGTGTAACCAGAACTAAACATAACGAGCATGTCAAAACAAAACTAGACTAACCAAAACTAAACAGAATGCTACATATCATACCCTGTGTAACCAGAACTAAACACAACGAGCATGTCAAAACAAAAGTAGACACATCAAAACTAAACAGAATGCTACATATCATACCCTGTGTAACCAGAACTAAACACAACGAGCATGTCAAAACAAAACTACACACCAAAACTAAACAGAATGCTACATATCATACCCTCTGTAACCAGAACTAAACATAACGAGCATGTCAAAACAAAACTACACACCAAAACTAAACAGAATGCTACATATCATACCCAGTGTAACCAGAACTAAACATAACGAGCATGTCAAAACAAAACTAGACACACCAAAACTAAACAGAATGCTACATATCATACCCAGTGTAACCAGAACTAAACATAACGAGCATTTCAAAACAAAAGTAGACACACCAAAACTAAACAGAATGCTACATAGCATACCCTGTGTAACCAGAACTAAACATAACAGCATGTCAAAACAAAACAAGGCAGACTCATACACTCCAGAACCAGTTTATAATAACATACCAAAACCTGTCTGAACAGAATGATACACAACAGTTCTATATAACCATTTCGATGCATATATAACGTGTATCTGTTTGAACTATTTGGAATATGTGACGGAAAGTAGGAAAGTAGCTAGAAGAGTTGTTTTCTGAAAGTTATACAGAATAACTGTTCAGGTGTGATTGCTACTGTGTAATCCCATTGTATAAGAAATACGGTTGACACTTTTATAGCTGTGCTGGGTATACGTTGTCTGGCAGGTGGTATTTAGGGTCATAATATCTATTCATATTTATATATGGGCTATAAAATTCACAACAAACACCACTTTAACTACTGACTAACATCAATGAAATGGTAACAGTGATACTTGGACTGTAGTATGATAGTGCATCTCCTACAAACGGACTAGGTCGGAACTTCCTTTCCTGTTCATTTCATATTTCACCGGAAACAATGTGAAAGTATTGTACGTCATGTAGCAGAATAGACGTAACATACGTCATGTAGTACAATAGACGTATCATACGTCATGTAGCAGAATAGAGGTATTGTACGTCATGTAGCGGAAAAGACGTATCGTACGTCATGTAGAGGATAAGACGTATCGTACGTCATGTAGTACAATAGACGTATCGTACGTCGTGTAGTACAATAGAGGTATTGTACGTCATGTAGTACAATAGACGTACCGTACGTCAGGTAGCGGAATAGAGGTATCGTACGTCATGAAGAGGAATAGATTATCTTACGTCATGTAGCGGAATAGACGTATCGTACGTGATGTAGTACAATAGACGTATCGTACGTCGTGTAGTACAATAGAGGTATTGTACGTCATGTAGCGGAAAAGACGTATCGTACGTCATGTAGTCCAATAGACGTACCGTACGTCATGTAGTACAATAGACGTATCGTACGTCATGTAGCGGAATAGACGTATCGTACGTCATGAAGAGGAATAGACGTATCGTACGTCATGAAGAGGAATAGAGGTATCGTACGTCATGAAGAGGAATAGATTATCTTACGTCATGTAGCGGAATAGACGTATCGTCCCGGGAAAGAAAGGAGTGTAGGAAATTTCTTTCTCCCATTTCCCTGTGTGTAAGATAGAGCTGTCCAGGGTAAGAAAGGGTTGTAGGAAAGTTCTATCTTACACCCCATTTCACGTGACGTGACGTCACAACGGCTCAACAATGACGTGACGTCACGAATTTGGAACTCTCCGATGCCGCAATGCGGAAAAGGCGACGTGGTGAAATTAAAACCTTTTACTTTATGTAAACTGTACACGTTAGAAAGATGTGATTATTTTTTCTGGGCAAACGTTGTTTACAAATATTGGATATGCTCAATCTTGCTGGCTGATTCGTTTTCGTCTAAAAAGCTCAGGAAAAATTGGTATTTTCAAAATGGGGGCCAGTCCATATTCTGGTGGTTGGAATGAGAGAAAAATACTCTTTCATGCCCAAGGGGGTAGGATAGGGAAATTCCACCCAAATTTGGAAACCCCTCGGGTGGAATGTCCCTATCCTACACCCCTGGGCATGAAAGAGTCTTATACTCTTACGTCATGTAGCGGAATAGACGTATCGTACGTCATGTAGAGGAATAGACGGCAGTTACGATAACAACCAAAACAGTTATTATTAAACAATATACAGGACGGAATCCCAAAAATATTCACTGTACGATAAACTTACCACCAGTTCCTGGTATCAAACTCCTGAACTCGAAGACCACTTTAAGTTGAAATTCTGTTAAATTTCTCATTTCTTTTCCAATACATGTAATCTAATTTGAGATTTTCTTGAGTTTTATTAATGCATAATTATTTTACTTTTTCAATAACGAATTCTTTGAAATATACCTGAGAATTGATCACGTACTTAAAGTTAAGAAGTATTGTGATCTGGAGTCCAGATCAATGATACGTGTGAAGCTCCCTTTTTTATCGATATGAGAGAAAGCCTGTAGGCAACCTAACAAAACAGGACACAAAATGGATAATTCCATTTAAACCACTCTAAGTCTGTAATACAATAAAGTCGATATATGCTGCAATGTCTAGATTTGTAGTTTTTGTAAGAGACAAAATAACATAGATCCAAGTGCGTTCATAGCACGATAAACTGCATTCGCACATTGCACTGTCGGGGGTTGCGGATGATTTTGAGAGCAGGATCAAGTTTTGAATGACGAAATATTTTAATATTTAACGGGCATATTTTTAGAATTCTAAACTGTGCACAACCTCTTGCGGATGTTTCGCAGCGGTTTTGGCGTTTAAGCTCTTTACATTACCTTTTTGCATTTTCAAACACTTGAAAAAATTCGTTGTCATATCAACATAACTGCACTTGATAGTAAACGGGGAATTGTCAAAAGTGATGGAGATAACAACCGGAATCCCCCAGGGAAGCGTCTTAGGGCCGCCTCTTTTTGTAATTTATATCAACGATCTTCCGGAGTAGTAACACAACAGCGTGCTTGGTCGCAGACGATACCAACATTTATAACTATAAAGATAAAATATTTGACATAACTGCAAAATGTTTTAACCGAAATAGAAATATCAAGATCCGGGTTCGTTCTCCGGTGATCAAGCTCAACGTAACTTTCTTGTAATTTGCGTCAATTTATGTGACATAGTCACAACTTTTAGGTGACAATATTGAAAATAGATTCGGCTTTATATTTCCTCAATATTCCTTCAAGTCATGACGAAAAGACAGTTTAATATATAACCGGAACAAAAGTAGGTTTAAGAAAACATTCCGAGTTTTGGCTTGAGAACGGTTTCGTGAAAACGAGCCCAAGCTTCCGTGCCATTATCTCTGCCAGCCTCTTTGAGAAGCTCACTTCCGCGCGTGAGGGAAACATGCTTTCTTTCTCTGTCACGTGATTAATATAATCCAATAAGGCACGTTGTTATATAGATGAGGTCTAATAAAGTTGTCAGTTATAAAGAAATAGTGCCTGGCCCGACTAAGAAGTAACTGATGGCAAATATCTAGGCATAGAAACTGAAATTACAGCAATACCTCTTGTATGGTAATACTCTGGCTAGTCTTATATATATTAAAATAATAGAAATAACGCATTCCCTCTATATATCTCTGTAGACATATCAACAATGTATGACGTCACAATTTAAACAATTAAACAACGTCTCGTTCCGGAGCATTTCGGTGGAAAGCTTACCTGTATCGCATTGTAGGCTTACACTTGCGATGCTAGTGGCACATTAACCGGGAGTATCTATTCAGGAATTAAATTTCGAAGGGACGCTCCATTCCCTGGATTTCCTTTGTATCTTTGTAACTATAGCGCTAATTATACAACAATCTGACACCTAGCTACTGTGCACCTTTGCCAAATTCGTGGCCGGGGTCATGTCACGTGACAACACTGGCATTCAGCTTTGCACTCATTGTGGCATGCACTTTGTTAATTTGTATAGTTGTATTTGTAAAGTATGTATATATTCTTCTATTTGATTTGTTGGACAGTCGGTTTCGGAATCCTATACCATCTACGTGCTCTATAATACAACATCTGAAAAAAATCTTTCTTATCGTTATCATCTGTTTTCTGGAGACACCAGAAAAGTAAGAATTGTCTAAAGAACTACGCATTATACAGGGAACTCTGGGTAAAGCACACTTCATAAATACTACTGAAGTTTGTATGAAGCTACTGATAGCGTCATTATTGAGGAATATGTGCGTTAGACTTCAACCGGAACACTAAAAGATATTATGATCACCGTAAATTTCAACCCCATGATAAATCACAATTAAAAATCATCATGGAAAGATGTACATTGCATACATTGAACGTTAACCTAAGTAATTGATACAAACGACTTTACCTTAGTCTGTAATAAGGCATTTATAAATATTGTTTACCGAATTTATGATATGTCAATATTTTTCGTAACCAAACTGAATGCTACGATACGACGCGTTATACTTAGGTTGTGCAGAGCTTACTTTCTCTTTTATTAGCTGTTGAGAGACAAACTGTCCTCTAATCAAGATGGTTTGGGCCATAGTCGGACGCGACAATAATGGCCCATAACGTCATGGCAAGGCACACACCGCAGCTGTGTCATTTGAAAAGTCTAGGCATAGTTATCCTGAAACTCGACAACAATTAAGTGCTTTTGTTTTTTGAAACTCTACATATACGTTGAATTAATACGGAGACTCATTTACGCCGACCCCTAGATACATCTGTCAAAAACGCCCGTCACTTCTTCAATTAATAATAAACGTGGCGCATTAGTGTTTTACTGTCCTTTCCTCAGTAGTAACATACCAGTTTCTCCTATGCATGTCATGAGAGATCACTCTCCAAATATGTATGTAATATTATGTATTATATTTATGTATACCTATGGGTCGTAAGGCCCCCGGATTGAACATACCAGTTTCTCCTATTTATTGAGGTTCACGTTTAATAAGCTGAAAAACGAAACGGGATTAGATTATCTAAGTCCGCGATACCGACAAAGACAATCTAATTGATCGCATTGATTGGTACCCCACTAGGTGATTAGAACAAGGTAGCGGCGCAGCCAGGTGACCAAACTACCCTGACCTTTGACTTCTATTCAGTATGCCTCGGAAGATTCATATCGACCATAGATTAATAACTTGGAAGCCGACACAACCTGTACTACCCCGACGCACCTGGAAGACAAGGTAAGTTATTTTTCATTATAATTGGATGAAAAACAACATTTGATAAACCCAAATCACATTAGTTAATCCACATATTAATTTGAATATATTTCACTGGTAAACTGGAGAACTGCCTGATCTAACCGGGAGGAGAATCAGGTAATTGCAAAACATAATACGGAAGACAAGGAAACGCATAGGAATTATAGGCCAGTTTGACAATATTTTGTAAAAGGGTAATGGACCATCTTGGCGAAAAAAATCGTTTAAGTAAGCATCAATATGGATTCGTTAAAGAAAGGTCGACTATTTTACAGTTTCTAAAAGTCAATGATGACTGGACAGAAGCTAACGATCAGGGAGGATCAATCCAAAACGGGTTACTTACTCTTTATGACAGCGCTTGACACTGTCCCACGACTACGGCAGAATTTATCAAATGGGTTGAAAGTTTCATTACTACCCGGAAATAACGCGTAGCAGTAAACGAGGAATTGTCAAAATGGCGGGAGATAACAAGCGGAATCCCCCAGGGCAGCGTCTTAGGGCCGTCTCTTTTTGTAATTTATATCAACGATCTTCCGGAGTAGTAACACAACAGCGTACTTGGTCGCAGACGAGACCAACATTTATTACTATAACGATAACATTAATTTACAAGATGATCAAGATCAGCTTAACATTAGTCAGATAACCGGTTTTTGAAATTCCATCCGGACATATGCACAGTTTTGTACATAGGAAAGAAAACTAATAACTCGGCACTACGTTAATCGGGGACGCATTGGCGAACGTAACAAAAGGAAAAGGACCTTGGAATTATAACGGACAACAATCAAAATTTCATAGAAACACGATGCGATGAACGAAGCCAATATAGTAATGGAAACCGTCCTAAGAACTTACACATATCTAGATAATACAATATTCTGTCTTTTATACAATACACTTGTACATATGTAAGGCCACGTCTAGAATATACAAAACAATAAAAGAGTTAGAAAGTGTACAGGGTAGAGAAACGAAACAAATACAGGGAACGAAAAATCTAAGCTATGAAAACAGACTGGGGATACCGAAATTTTCAGTTTAAAATTACACTTGAAAGGCCACATCTTGAATATGGGGCCTGCGTATGGAACCCATATTTACAAAAGCTATGAAAACAGACTGAGGATACTAAAATCACTGGTCAAACTAACACATGAAAGATATAATAGAACTGTCACAGAGGGATTGTTTATTCACAACAATAACAAAAGATCAAGGGACACAGTCTATCATTGCTATAAAGAAGGAGTAGGCTGAACTTAAGGAGGGTTGCAACAGGATTGCTAACGCGAACATTGCTACACTGCAAAGCATATCAATTTCAATTATGCATTCGCCTTTCACCAAGATGGCCGGGGTTCGACTGCCCGATCGGCCGAAGAAAGGCATGGGGATATATATACCGACAAAGACAGTCTAGTATTATCGTATTGATAGGTACCCTGCTACGTGACTAGAGCACCCCAGTGATAGGCTGGATAAACAAGGTTGCGGCGCAACCAGGTGACATTAACTACCCTGACCTTTGACCTCTATTCATTATGTCTCGGAGGATTAATAACGACTATAAATTAATAAAATGGAAGCCGACAGAGCCAAAGCTATCTGGACGCACCCTGAAGGCAAAGTACGTAATATTTCATCAAATTTTAGGAGAAACAATTTTTGATTCATGCACGGATAACAGTATACAGGGAACAAATTACGAACAGCCACGTGCTGGGAAATATCTAGTCAAATAGAAGGTAAATATGGTATTTTTTCAACTAAACGAGAACACATATGTCCATGTAGATACCAACACGAAAATTGCTACACTGCAAAAATATCAATTGTAATGGAAATCAATTAAATTAATACATCGTGTCGTGTCTCGATGTTATTCAGTCAAAGGTGTCAATTATGTTGATAGAGAATTCTGATTGTTCATTAAAAAAATATATGAAAGTAAGAAATATATTCATTTTCATGTCTGTAAAAACGTACATTTTCGTTTATTCGGAATTCGTTAAAATATCAAACTGTTTTCGATTAAAACTGAAAAAATATGTGCTTATTTAGCATTAGATTATTTGAAAGAATCCAAATACCGAACGGAGTTGAAGCACTGAACTCAGGGGAGTCTTGTGATAGTTTTAAAGCAACGTATCACATGGCAAGATACGACGAAAATATATATAAAATTTTGCTAAAACTTTTATATATTATGAAAAACTTACTCTGAAGCTTAGATGACCTCGGTAATGTTTTCAAAATGTATTTTTTTTTTGTCCACCCGGCATAGTTGAGAGGAAATATATAAGGGATGAGACGGGATACCAATGTCAGTGAATATTCGACAGACCCGGGTAATGTTGTGGTGGTCAAATCATATCACCACAACAACGCCCCGAGGAAATAGTAACACCTCTTTTAAAAATGAATTTTTATGAAAACTAACTTCATTGTAGTAAGTTGTTGATTACATTCACGTAGATGTTTGTCAAAAAAGGTACGTCATGTTAACATTAAAATCACTTCAGAATAAAATAAATTTCAACATTATATATTGTAGGTATTTGTAAAGTTTTCACACACGTATTTATAGAGGCGTCACTCCCTTGTTTCATTGTTTCAGATGCGGACTCTGCCATGGCTGATGTCATTGATCGTATGTACCGTCACACAAGGTAAGTCCGCGCACACTGTCTCATAGGGCTGCATCGATATATCGTATCGTATCGTGATTCTTTCTTGTGTATCGTATCGAACATGTTTGCCTGTATCGTGATATAACTATCAGCACAGCTACTTAAATTATCAATCAATTTTTATCAAACTCTAAAAAGGTGTACTTCAGGGTTTTTTAATCCTTCATTCAGTAAAGATATTGTCCACTTTGCAGTTATACCGAAAAGTACTAGAAATTATACAAAAATGTATTTCGATAGTATTTACTATTGAAGTCTGTGACAAAACTTGATAAAATCCTACACCCTTCATTATGAGGTTGACCTATTAAGCAGATATTTGTATCGTGATACGTGTTGTATCGTAAGCATCATACGGCGATAGTCCATGGGGCGTAGCTGGGATATAAATCTCGTGTAGGCACTTGAACAATATCGGCTGATAAATGTGTATGTTTTTAGTTTCAAGAGAGCAGTTTTATAGTTTTAATAAAATCAATTGATAAGTAAGTATATCGGTGCGTTTTATAATTAAATATACAAATAATACGAAAATATATGCCAATTTCGAAATCCAATACAAACGAGGCAGGTCCGTATCCTTATCTAAATAAATGGACAGTCAGAAAGATTGTAATACAGAAGAGTGATTAGCTAGTATTTCGTCTTTTGAAAATTTGGTAAGGATATAGGTAGGGTTACTTTGGTAATCAAGTATGCTTAGTTCCTCTTGTTTTGCAAGCAGACAATGTAATAGTGTTTACAAAACAAGATTAGAATATAAGATGCTTTGTCTGCAGACACAAATACATGCCTATCGTGCAGATTGACTGTGGTTTGCACTTTGGGGTCACTTTGTCTTCAGGGTTTTAGTAAATAAACTGAAACCTTATGTGTGCCAAATCAGGGTAGAGTAGGGCATGAGAATTAAAGAATGACCTATTGCTTTGAGAAGCCTTGGAAGTCGAGACAGTTTCACTGCGCGGGGATCATCTGACTGGGTCTCAAAAGTTTTGATATTTAGAATATTCTGGACCTCGAACTTGTTCATCGTTGTGTTATTAGGCGTACTATTGTTTAATATAAGCTTGAAAGTTGTATTGCATTTATGTGCATTACAAGATCTTGTTCACTGAAAATAATCTAAAACATGATTTTCGTAGTTTGTACTAACCCTATACAAAATATACTGAATATAGTGTAATCTTCAATTTTAATGAAAACATAATTCAATTTTTGAATTAATATTGACTTAAAACAAACACTTGACAAAAGTATGTATAGGCACGTGCCTACCCGAGCCTAAGGCAGCTACGCTATGTATACGTACCGTATCGTGAGGTTTGCGTATCGTTGCAGCCCTACAATAGTGTCTTACCTTCTAAGGTAGAACGCACCATCTAGCAAGTAGACGCTACAGACGCATTATGCAAAAAATAAAATATTAACAATAGTGTGGTCATTTCTAGTTGTACTTATTTAAAACTGAATATTTCCACTATTTTGCCTTTTTGTACAGAACGACGCCATGATTGACATTATTGATAAAATTTACATGCATACTACATTTTCGACTGAAAAAGAAAATATATTAAATGTTCCTATGCTTGTTAAATATGGAATCGAGCTGTTACCTCAGTTTATACCTCTGTTTAACGGACTGATTAAGAATAGAATTATAAAGCTTGGATTTTGTAGTGGTCAATTCCGTGTGTAAATTTTGTTTCTGTCAATATCACTGGTTCTTTAAATATTTAACTAGTATGATCCCTGACCAACTGGACGGTGTTTATTTCCTATAGTTTGGATATAATTCCGTTGACTAGGTAGTCTCGTTCAACCAGACGCTTGCTCACTTAGCTTGCGCAGACAACAAGAGTCTGGTTGAACGAGACTATTGACTAGTAGCTTAGTCGGTTATAGCGATAGTATAACAATTTGGGGACCAGGGTTCGAATTCTAGCCATACTGAATGTCTACATTAGAAACTATTCTTGATTATATTTTGTTTATTTCATATTTCTCATAAAAGTCCCGGAAGGTATGATTTTCTTTTCAGAAATGATTAATCAAAGTTTTAGTCCTCCGGGAAAAACATCCATTTTTAGTACTAAGTTACAGATTTTGGCACTAAAGGATCCTTAAGGATTTCCTCTCCAACTGGACAATCGGAAACCGTCGGCACTTTCCGTAAACGAGAAAATACTCGTTTACGGAAAGTGCCGACGGTTCCCGATTGCCCACTGGATTGTGTTTTTATACATACAGTTACGTTCCCTTAAAGTCGTTTCGGATGTAACTGAGAACAGCTGAGACAGAACACTCCCTTTAGCTATGTAGCTTAGTCTTTTAGTGCAATCTGAAGTCTAGGGTTCGAACCCTGGTACAGTTTCGCTGTACTTTAACGCTCAGTGCAGTATTGTTGATTATAGGGTTGTCAACGATTAGCCGGTTAAACGGTTACTCAATCGGAAAAAAATGTTCGAGTAACCGTTAACCAAAATTTGACCTGTTTGACAACTAGTTGATTGTGATTTTTTTCCATCGGTATTATTTGTTCATAAAAGTAGCGGGCATGAAACCGTTCCCATGCTCAAGCATGGATTCTGTGCTCAAGCCTGCTTTCTTGTAACTCGTTTAAAATCATGTCAACGATCAAAAAGTCAATTACAGTATTCAGCTTCAATTTTTTTCCATATACCGGAACAAAAAGTTAGTCTTGTGCACAATATCAACGCTTGAGCATTAGAAAGGTTTCATGAATACGGGCCCCGGTATTTACAGTTTTCAGAAAGATTTTATCAAAGCTGAAAAACCCCGGTTTCCAGTGCCAAGTTAAGTTTTTGGCCGTGGTGCAGGGATCCTTAAGTTTCTCTATTCACACCATTTACCATTTTGTAATTTCAGACGCGGCCTATTGGAATACCCAGGCTCAGGAAACGCTGAAGAGAATGATGAACCAGAAACATAACACAAACGTCGCTAAGAACGTCATTCTGTTTCTCGGTGACGGGCTGGGGATTTCTACCGTGACCGCGTCCCGAATCTACAAGGGTCAACTACAAAGTCAGACAGGGGAGGAAACTGTGATGGCGTACGAGAAGTTCCCGTTCACAGGGCTCATCAAGGTATTGTTATAGTTATATCAACCTTAATACAAGAATAGGTTTCATAAAAGCCAATGTTCTGGCGTACACATGTATTACTAGTGGCGGAAGTTTACAAGATTAACAAAGGAAATGGGGCAAGAAGAGGTCACCTGGCTCTCAGATTGCACAGGGTTTGAGCCAGTGTGTAACTTGTCCGGTAGCTATCACCTAAGACGTTTCCGTACACTGATTTAATCTTATGTGGCGTATGACAAGCCAACGTGATATTTGAATATCATAAATAACTCTTTTTAACACAGGGTTGACTTTTTTTCCTTGAAGAAAGATACCATCCCACTACAGTTCTGGTATTTACTTGCGTCTTCTACCTCTCTACCTCCAGCAGACAGTCAACACACATAAATAATAATAAATAATAGCACATCTAATACGCAAAAGGACAACATCCAACAATGGTTGAAAGATCACAGGAAAAACTCGACAACGATTTGGACACGACACTTGAAACATCAATAGACAATGTGAAATAGGTAATAAATCATTGACAGTTACGACTTTCACAAAAAAGGAAGGATTTATGGCAATGGAGCTGAAGAGCACGAAACTGCACTTGTGAAAACATAAAGAAGGGAGAAAGAAATTAAAAAAAGACCGTGGAAGATGACTCACCGGTTCAAAAAGGCTGGAAAAAGAAAAAGGTCTATTTGAAGCAGTTAAAAGTCAATCATATACGAATAAAATAACCACGTTCAGGTTCTACTCATCAGGCACAGTTGTCTAGTGGTAGGACGCCGGGCTCGTGACCGAAGGGTTGCGGGTTCGAGTCACGTCACGGCACTGTGTTGTATCTTTGAGCAAGATACTTTACTCCGCTTGTTCCAGTCTATTCAGCTGTAAATGAGTGCGTGGTTGGGCAGTGCTAGAATTGTTGAGTGCTAGCTGTGAGCACTGAAATGGCAGCACCGGCTGTATGCTGAGAAAGATACTGGCTGGTTGCAAAAGCCCTATAACCACGGATAATAATTTGTTATTATTATTATATCTCATTATAATCATCAGTTCTAGAAACGCCAAGATACTACAAAACCTATAATTATGCACATTCGCTAGTCAAGTGTTCGCTTCGTATACACTCCACTTACCCTTGGCGGATACAGTCGTGTCCTCATAATTCCCTCCACTGCCACTTAGCGGATATACCGAGTTCTACCACAATACGCTGTGTTATTCCACTCTCAAATCATTGTATATACATGCAGACTGTTGAATGAATATGAGTTATACACCACACATGGTATATGACCTTCCGTAGTTTTGATTGGTCGAGAAGATAAACCTTGACCGTCGACTTTTTTCACGCGCTTTTTGCCGCGTGCTGTTTTGTTAACGTCGTCTGCTGTCAACATCCGACAAATGTTGGTGACTTTTGTGAGGTTATGCGATGGGTAAAGGGGGTTATTAAGGCAATACCAAAAGAAGATGATGCTTACAGATTTGATCGCTAGTTTCAGGCAAAATTGCTACAGACGCTCGATATCGTTTCGACGCCATACCGTCGCGTGTCCAGGTCGTGAATCCCAGAGACGTATGTCTCTGTGAAACCCAAACAAGGTCTGTAACAGTGTCGGAAAATATTTCGTTCTCCCCATGTCCCGTTATCAATATTTGAAGGGCCTGTCTATGGCGGAACTCTCACTATAAACGTCAACCATAGAACCTCACGAAGAAACGTCACAGGCCTATGGTTTTGGACATTGACAGCGATTAGTTCGTCTTCATCACTACGCGGGAGGCAGCCTACATACGATATGCTTACGCGCATATAGTCCGTAGTTTATTTATATCATTTAATGCAATATTACATACTCTCAATATATAAAGTCGTTCAGTGCCGAAACATCAATTTTGAAAATTATTAAATTTGTAAAGAATGAAAGTCATTTTTGAATATTAATGAGTGATTTTTTACATATGGGTCATATCACTACGCCAACCTTGTCAACAAAATGTGTGTATGCTATTCAAATCAGGAAATACTAGCTGTTTTCGACTGAGATTGTGGTAGAAACAGATCACACGACTCGTGGTTATTGAGTATGGTATTTATATCACTCTCGTTAGTTAGTTTTCGTGTCTTTTGTAACTTTTGAAAATTAACTAACTCGAGTGAAATAAATACCATATTCAACAACCACTCGTTGTGTAACCTCTATTTATCGCTCTCCTCCCAAAAAACCTTTTAACCAATCGGAATGACCGTTACATACACACTCCATCGGCGTGTTGACATTAAGCACGTGTATGTCGAGCAGAGTATAAATGACAGAGCAATATGGAAACAATCCAAAGGCAGCACACATTTCCCCCCAAGTCATCATTTACATGTGGCTCGTAGTTTAGGATTTCCCAAAGATCGTGCGCCTATTTTTATGGGCAAAACACTCTGACATATACTACGACGTGCTTCCGTAAAGGGCGCCACCATTATTGTTTTCCTTCGTCAACAACGCTATATGTAAGACGCAATGTCATTGGATGCGAGCGATTGGCACCGCAAGAAAATTTGAAGGCTCTGTAAACACGGCTATATCCGCCAAGGGTAAGTAGAGTGTATACGAAGCGAACACATGGCTAGAGAAGATGACAATTATGGTGCTTTCTGATGTCTGTTCTGAGACAGTTGGTCCGTCAGTCCTTCGGGTTATAATACAAGAT
The DNA here is from genome assembly GCF_002113885.1 of Mizuhopecten yessoensis. Lineage (NCBI taxonomy): Eukaryota > Metazoa > Mollusca > Bivalvia > Pectinida > Pectinidae > Mizuhopecten > Mizuhopecten yessoensis. The sequence continues at coordinate 1,578,280 of NW_018407426.1, forward strand.
TGGGATGTAGAAGGACTCACACAACTAAATCACTTACTATATGTTATTACCAAACATTTTAGCTTATTACTTTAATATTTGAAGTTCAAAACCAGTGACAACTGTCTAGATTCATAAATACATACCTTGCAAAGGCTACACAATGTCTTTTTTGGTAGGTTTAGTGGCATATTGGAGTATCACAGCGTCAAAACAGAAACGCCCCCAGACATTTTGCCCCTGTGAAAATCCGCACACAGACATGGAAATATATCAAAAGTATACATTTTTCAAAAGTTAAATGCCTGAACATTTCATTTATCTAAACATCTGTCATCAGTCCCTCATCAAACTCCTTCAGTGGCCAAGTAATTAGCCGGAACCTATTTTAGATAGGAACTACAAACTGATTTAGTTGTGAGGGTCCTAGAAGGACTAGAGATGAACAGAAGCAAGCTCTTTCGTAGACGGCTTGGTATCCCGACATGTTTCTTCAACATGGGTCCTAAACAAAACAAATCTGTTTGGTAATTAAAGGTTCGGGCAGCTAGATTTATCATGACTTTGAAAGACCCAAAAGAGAAGAGTCAGAAACGCTGGGATACAACGTACAGGTATGGACAAGACGGAAATGACAGTCACAAATTCAGTTGCGGATTTTGAATACAATCAGTCGGGCGTTGTAGTAACTATGCGCTGGGCACAAGTTAGGAACAACAAAGAGTTACAATTAAAATCGGATGGCGTAACAGCATCCTCGATACTCCAGGGGTAACTTTCGCTCTCTGCACCCCTGGAATATTTCAAAGCAAAATCGAAGACTTAGTGTGCACCACCTTGTGGATGAGACGAGGAGACTAGATTGATCTTTTGATCTACATCAAAAGTATCCCGCGGTCGCGTAACGGTTAAATGTGCTGGCTTTGAAGTCGAGTGTCGCTCCTCTGTTATCTTCAAAGGACAGATATCAGCCTGGCGATTGGTCAGGTTTTTTTTTTACCCGAGACCAATCAAATAGCTAGCCGTATGCCTTCAATTTTGCTATGACATATTTCAGGGATGCAGAGAGCGAAAGTGAACGTAACCCCTGAAGTATCAGAGGATGACGTAACAGAAAGAGTGTTGCTTATGCAAAGTGAAAGTAGAAACCAGGAGGAGAAGCAAAGGGAAAATGGGACTGTGACGACGGGCTGGAAAGGCACACGACCAGGGCAGATACAGAGGTGCAAAGGCTCACGCGGAGATATATCTGGCGAAATTCACTGTCACAGCTTAAGTTATGGACAGATCTCTGGTTATGTTCACTGTCAAAGTTACAGTCTTGGGGTCTACTATCAATATAATCTGGCACCATTACCGACGACTCTCCAATAATGGAGATAATTATCACACATCTGTGTAAATTGTGTGTAAAACATGGCTTTATACGGCTCACGCACTTTTGCCATGCTAAACATAACTTACTCGATGCCAGTGTTCCCGAATGCCTGATCATGAGTAGAGGAACAAACACTTTTATCGGGTGAAAGATGGTCACAAGATGTACGAAAGTTGACATCTAGGTTCTGACAGAAAAACGGATGATTGAGTTGGATCTGAACGATGTAGTACAAACGCTGATATTGCATTATGTTGGCGTAGGAATGAGACACTTGTGGTCGTTGAGATGATAGTGGTTTGGGAAGACCTTTGTGTACATGATAAGGAGAGGAAAGGGGTGACCGCAGTCATCATTGGCGGAGAGCATCAAATTCCATATGCCTGTGGATGTAGTATGTATGGGACTTCCGGCACAATCTGTCTCGAAGAAATTCAGTTTGTTGTAAGTTGGATGATGCAAAGAAGGACTAATACCCATCCATCTAGTATAGGATGAATGGGGAAAGCTGTATTGGAAAGCCAACCACCGAAGCACAGTGAGTGAACGCCACTTTGGACCCCTATCCAGAGTGTTCTGATCTAGGGATTGAAACATACGATAAGGATGGACTCGGCCGACGACACGCTGGTACCAGTGTCAATATCATTACCATTGTAAGCTGTTTCCGTCTTTGCGTACTGCAGAGTTATCTTCTCTTGAGAGCAGGCATTTATTGCTACGTCATTTGTTTTTGAGAGTAACGTCATAAATTTATGAGAAAACGACGTAATTTTCTCACACAAACCAATGACGTAACAATCAATACCTGCTCTCAAGAGAAGATAACTCTGCAATATGCAAAGACGGAATATGATGGTTTAAATGCGGGAATATTTGGTTCATTAAACACGTTGCCAAATAAATTCTTATTTGCGGTTCTTCTTGTGATGAAGCTGTTTATTACTAGTAGCCCATGTGGTTTATGACTTCGCATTTTTATGCAACCATGCAACAAATAATCCAATGCTTCCTCCTGAATTAAATGTATTGGGTTTATTTTCCTATTGGACCACATTGTGGTGCTAAAGAAACCATTGTGCAGGTTTTTGGGGTTGTCATTGTTGAAAATCACATGTTTATTTGAGCTAAGAAGGTAATATCATTCCATGTGTTGCGATGTCCCGCCGGAGAATTAAGATGGCTATCTTGTAGTTGAATTTCACATAAGCAATGAACAATTTTGATTTTCATCCAATGATATACATAATATTAAATTGACGGGATATTTTACTAGAGTCTAGTTTGATGGAGTACCGATAAGAAAGGTTTTACTTGCAGACATACAACACCGACCAACAGGTTCCTGACTCGGCTGGTACGGCTACGGCCTTTCTATGCGGGGTCAAGGCAAAGGCTGGCACGGTTGGGCTAGACGATAGCGCCATTCACAGCAACTGTGCGTCACAACACGGGACGGAAGTGAAGTCAATTCTAGACTGGAGTAAAAATGAAGGTATGCTAATTTCTGAGAGCGTTGTGATGTTCTTTATAGTTTTGTTTCGTAACATCGTATGACTATTTCTCTACTGATACATCTTCTCTATAAACGTTCTGCTTACACAGGTAAATCTACAGGAATTGTGACCACCACTCGTGTGACGCACGCGACACCGGCTGCCTCATATGCGCATGCGGCAGATCGCGGGTGGGAGGGGGACACAGAACTTCAGGTTGAGGAGATCGAAGGGGGTTGTCGAGACATTGCCTACCAGCTCATTATGAACAACAGCGACGTCAACGTAAGCATGGGTCTACTTAATTAATTATCTGTGGGAAAAGACAACTCTACTTATCAGGAGTGGTTACCGTGTGAAGTTAGGAATGCTTTTGTTCCCAACGGTTATTGTTCTTTTTTGCGTTGTAAATGGTTTTTATTCCATAGCGGAGTGTCATTTTACATTATCGGATGCTTCACAAAATATTTGCTGTGATTTACCATGTGTTTTTGTAATGGTACTCTCTCTCTCTCTCTGTCAGGTAATCCTAGGAGGTGGGAGGCGCTACTTCTTGTCCATCAACAAGACAGATCCCGAGCTGAATGAGACAACTCGGTCCCAGAGAGGGGATCTCGATCTCATCGATGTAAGTGTTATAAGTCACTGAGGTTGTATTGTCAAGACTAGTTGGCCCCTGTGTACACAGGGCATTGTATCCAATTCCTTCATAGATAACATATAAGATAATGATGTATATGGTTATCCCCCAGAATTGAAACCATGAAATTTTAAAACTGCTCTGTTAAAGTGTTTCAGAAAACGACAAAAGATCTCTAAGTGGAAACACACTGGAAGACCTACTGGTATATTTTTGCAAATCGGGTAATATCAATGGTGTGAAAAAGGTCTAAATAGTATTAAATAGGACATATAGTCCACTAATTTACACACTCTTTGTGGTCCCTCTAGAGTTTGTCTATCACAGGTGATCAGGTTTACATCCAGGAGAATAATACCTGTACCAGGTAGATATCAACATCAGGACCATGTGTCCTCATTCCATAGTATGCGGATAACTTAGGTTTGTAATGCTTTAAATGAATCTTAATTTCTTGTAAGAGACAAAGTGTGCGAACATCGGTACACATTTTCCCATCAGAGTTTACCAATAACAAGGATCTTTAATCAATTTAGATATCGGCAAGGAGAAAAATACCTGTTGTATGATATGTAGTTGCAATTTGTGTCGCCATCCTGAGGTCAATCGTTTAAACGTTCTGTAAGGTTTTAAAAGCTCGAACTTAACCTTCAGAGAAGCAAAAAGTCACTTTAGAACCTTGAAAATGAGTCACCATTATATTTACCTCCCACCAAAATCCTTCATCTCTCTCAAATTAGTTCTCCACACGTTGTAACATTCTGAACAGACACGAAGGCCTCGGTATAAACGACATAGACCCTGAACAAGGCATCACAGGGGAAACCAATTAAACGTATTATTCAGTTTTAAATCTAGCTGATATATCACCATATCCGTTATGTACTGTCGTAGTTAGGATTCCTGTGTTAGAATGTACACTCCTTCCTCTCTATCAAATTCCCTCTTGAGATGTTTTGCTATATTTGTGACCGTTATCTTGGCATAAAATAAAATCATTCAAAAATATTCCATAATTGGAAGCGGGTGCGACATTCCGTTTGAAAAAAAATCCTGGATCGGCGTCTGGTAGTCATAATAGCATGCGTGTGTTGTAGGAATGGACACAGGACAAGGTAGACCGGAACAGTAGTCATAGTTACGTATGGAACAACGCCCAGTTTGCCAACGTAGACCCGGACAAAACGGATCACCTTCTTGGTCAGTGTGACACAAAAGGCTAAATCGGACATTGCATGTCAAATCTTTAACTCGTTATTTAAAACAAAATTTCACTGATTTATTTGATTCGACAACATAATTTCTTTTATTCAAATATTTTGTTTCAGGTTTGTTTGAATCTTCACACATGCAATATGAGCATTCGCGAAACAAGGGACCGGACGGAGAACCCTCTCTGGCGGAAATGACACAAAAGGCCATACAAGTCCTTGACAATAATCCTATGGGATTCTTTCTATTGGTTGAAGGTTGGTTGATTTAGTTTGGGGCTTGAGCCAAGAGCATTTGACGACGTTTGATAAAATCTCTTTTCGTTTATTGGTAGAAATGTGTTGTGGAAATGTACGCCCGTCTGATTGGTAAAACATTCTTTGAATGCTTGATTGGTAATAATGTTCCCTTCTGATTGTTAGTTTATTTTCTCCTTTCTGATTGGTAGTTTATTTTCTCCTTTCTGATTGGTAGATATTTTCTTTATTCTCATTGGTAGAACATTTGCTCTTCTCTGATTAGTATATTTTCTCCTTTCTGATTGGTAGAATTTCTGCTCATTTCTATCTGGAAGAATATATGTTTTATCTGTCTGGAAGAAAATATGGGTCTACTAGGTCGGTTGAAAACAAAAGTCTGATTGTAGATGGTATGCTTCCGAGTGAAAGAGGATGTACTTTTCTCTGACCAATAGGCGGTATGCTCCTCTCTGGTTGGTAGAATATATAGAGTGCATTTCTATTTGATTTTTTTAGAAGATCTGTATATATACATTGAAGTTGGTTTAATGTTTTGGATAGGCCCCGTTGTATAGCATAATATATTTCGTCGTTCCTGCGCCACGAATTCATTTCAAAATCGGTGCGTGAAAGTGAGGTTTCTTTTTTGCCTCAAAAGTGTCGACGAAATGCATTTGTATCACAACCCACTCACTAGAACAGTAAATATTAGCAAGGACTTAGATCCGGTCTAATTCCGTGATATTAGCGATGTTCGATTAAAACAGTGAATTTCATATAAAACGTCGGAAACAAATGCACTTAAATGACATTAAGTTCAGTCTTAGAAACCTTACAAAGGATAATATGTTTTAGTAGCATGTGTCCCCTTTCAGATGTTTATTTTGAATGTCGCAAACATGCAGATTTGAACTGCATTTGAATTACATACATTATCAAGAAAACGCGTTTTGTTTCTTAATTTTCTGTATATAAATACAACCATCGTAAATTTAAATTCCTGACGGTATTTAATTAAAAACGATATGAGTATTACGTTAAATTTACCTTAACGGTCATAAAACCATATTACCTTCAAAGATTATGACATGGAAACTCGGAAAAGAGAACGACGGCATCCTCTGTATGTGTTTTCAATCTACTATGAATGTCAATCATAAACAAAATGTGTCCTCCTATTCCGTCTTTGCGTATTGCAGAGTTATCTTCTCTTGGGAGCAGGAATTGATTGTTACGTCACTTGTTTGTGAGAGTTACGTCATCAATTTTTGAGAAAACGACGTAATTTGCTCCCAAGTGAAGATAACTCTGCAATACGCAAAGACGGAATATCAGTATTGATTGGTCTGCTAGACTGGCACATTATGACTAATATTCAGACTGCTATTGCAGGGGGAAGAATAGACCACGCCCACCACGCTACGTATGGCCGGCGAGCGCTACACGAGACCGTTGCTTTCGAAGAGGCGGTACAGATGGCGCTGAATCTAACCAATGATGAGGAGACATTAGTTGTCGTCACAGCCGATCACTCTCACGTGTTCATGGCTGGTGGCTACCCGAGCCGAGGCAACAGTATTCTCGGTAATGTAGTTAAAATGGAAAATTAAATGATGAATGAAAACAGGTTCACCTGAAAATTGGCAATATTAATCGAAAACTCTCTATTCAGACCTGAAAATGGCCAATGTTAATCGAAAATTAAATTTTCATGTGATAGATATTCACTTGATGAAGATAAGCTGAAGAGCTTTTTTTAAGTTTTTAATTTTACTATAATTTTATATATCTATATGTATGATTTCAGATTTTCATACTTTACATTTTAATTAAGTTAGTGAAGTAGATGTCGTCTGATGTATTTTTCACATCTGTTGTTTCGTTGTTACTCAAGGTCTAGTGAACGATGAAATGGGTGACGATACGATGCCATATACTTCACTAGTGTATGGTAATGGTCCCGTGGGACGGGAAAACCTCACCAATATAGATACAGGTACGTAAATGGTCCCGTGGGACGGGAAAACGTCACCGATATAGATACAGGTACGCCAATGGTTCCGTATAACGGGAAACCCTCTATAATCTAGATATAGGTACGTCAATGGTCCCGTGTGACGGGAAAGCTTCACCGATATAGATACAGGTACGTCAATGGTCCCGTGGGACGGGAAAACCTCATCGATAAAGATACAGGCATTTTTGATGGTCCCGTGGGACGAGAAAAAACAACCCACCGATATAAATATATAAATACAGGTACGTCCATTGTTAATGGTTATGGTCCCGTGGGACGGGAAAACCAAGGGTTTAGATCGTCTTTCGGTAAAAATAATTGTAACATATTATCAATGGGGATGTTATGTTTACCGAAAGTCGATCTAAAGCTCTAAAACATGTAAATTTACCCTGAACACCTTAGTTTAAGTCCAAATATAGCTGTAACAAATTATCAGGTCCCTGTGACGTCAACGGTCCCGTGGGACGGGGAAACTCTCCGATATAGATCAACTTGCATTGAGTATAGCGACGATCCAGCGTGACGGATGCTCCACATAGATACAATAAGGTCAGAACCAATCCCTTGTTTCACTTGATTCAATACGTATTCTAATTTATACAATCAAAATATTTCGGTTCCTAGCACTGCTGACGAGATAATAATAATCGAAAACTGTTTGGATCAGTTAAGGATACTCATACCACTGTCAAAAACTGTATGATGAACTTGAATCGGTTACTCCGGCATTACTATATCTTTGACAAATCAATTCTGACAAGAAAACCAAAGCTTACGAAAGTTAAAAAAAAAACCACGAAATATATGAATTAAAGCGAATAAACAACAATGATCTGAGTTTAAAAATGAAACGAACCAGATTAGGATTCCAGTCGACCTCCGAATTCTGTCTTTGCGTATTGCAGAGTTATCTGCTCTTGTGGGCAGGTATTGATTGTTACGTCATTTGTTTGTGAGAGTAACGTCATCAATTTTTGAGAAAACGACGTAATTTTCTCGCACAAACCAATGACGTAACAATCGATACCTGCTAACAAGAGAAGATAACTCTGCAATACGCAAAGACGGAATATGTGAACTGAACTACCTGTACCGAGAGTACTCTTATCCAGTTGCGCTTTAGATATATCTAAAAGGAAATAACAGGAGGTTACAGTATGTGTACCAACAAACTAAGGTATAATTCTCTAGTGTTTAGCCAGCAGTTGGATAGGGATAATTAAGAAATAATGTTCCTTGTGGTCGAGAGGAATAAATCTGTCAAATGTTCAAATCCTTAGAATATCCAACTAGTAGTGAAGAAAAGACGAGAGATCAACGCCCCCTGACATTGTTTACTGTTGGTAGTGACTTGAACAGTGGCCAGTTAAAGGGATATATACTGTCTTTCCGTATTGTGTACTTTTATATATTTCAGCCGACTTCGACTACAAGCAAGGTAGTGCTGTCCCTTTGTCATCAGAGACGCATGCGGGAGAGGATGTTCCGGTTTACGCCAATGGACCAATGGCGCACCTCCTTACCGGAACACACGAACAAAACTATATTGCGCATGTAATGGCATATGCCTCGTGCGTTGGACTTAACAAAGATCATTGCACACAACTTCCTTCTGGTACACCCACTTCCGGTTCAAGCGGAGTACTTCCGGGTTCTCTGATTTTCACTCAGTGCTGTTTGTTCTTTTTGTTTTACGCTTGATTTTTACGTAAGATGAGAAAGTACTATCATCTAGTGTATCTGTACGTTAAAATGACGCCTTGCAAAGATTTCTAACAACGGTCAAATTCACACACATGATTGGCAGAAGACCTGTATTAGCCCAACTATATATCAGAGAGCTAGGCAGGGGTTTTATACCACTCGCTTTGCCTTTGAAAAGGTGTTCTTTATCTACATAACATGGTTCTCTAATGAGATATAAATGAACCAGAGACACGACAAGTGTGTGCGACAGTCAATAAGAATGTCTCTAGTCAAATGTCATACTCGAAATCCAGGAGTTCAACCTAGATGTCCGTGATGTTCCTACTCCGAACCTTTTGATTTTCTCGCGACATAAACGAAGGCACGCGGTGTATTATTTGATTGGTCAAGAAACTGACCAATTGCAAGGCTCAAAGACTATGTAACCTTTACTTAAATTTCACCAAAGAGCTGCTCTGAGATCAAAACCAGCAATCACTTGCATCTTAAATCAAACCATTACTCTGAGACTACAGATTTGCAGAATTCTGTTATCAGTCCCCAGACTAGTAAACTCGTATTATCTGCAGGTTGTGGTGTACAGGAACCTTGATTATGTCATAATTTATTGAATAAAATGTCAAATACA